>NW_027141026.1:0-24809 GCF_036365525.1 Heterodontus francisci
GAAGCAGTGAGGGTTCAGGGGATGGAAACAGTGAGGGTTCAGGGGATGGAGGCAGTGAGGGTTCGGGGATGGAAGCAGAGAGAGTTCAGGGGATGGAAGCAGTGAGGGTTCAGGGGATGGAGGCAGTGAGGGTTCGGGGATGGAGGCAGTGAGGGTTCGGGGATGGAAGCAGAGAGAGTTCAGGGGATGGAAGCAGTGAGGGTTCAGGGGATGGAGGCAGTGAGGGTTCGGGGATGGAAGCAGAGAGAGTTCAGGGGATGGAGGCAGTGAGAGTTCAGGGGATGGAAGCAGTGAGAGTTCAGGGGATGGAAGCAGTGAGGGTTCAGGGGATGGAAACAGTGAGGGTTCAGGGGATGGAGGCAGTGAGGGTTCGGGGATGGAAGCAGAGAGAGTTCAGGGGATGGAAGCAGTGAGGGTTCAGGGGATGGAAACAGTGAGGGTTCGGGGATGGAAGCAGTGAGAGTTCAGGGGATGGAGGCAGTGAGGGTTCAGGGGATGGAAACAGTGAGGGTTCAGGGGATGGAGGCAGTAGGGTTCGGGGATGGAAGCAGTGAGAGTTCAGGGGATGGAAGCAGTGAGGGTTCAGGGGATGGAAACAGTGAGGGTTCGGGGATGGAAGCAGTGAGGGTTCGGGGATGGAAGCAGTGAGAGTTCAGGGGATGGAAGCAGTGAGGGTTCAGGGGATGGAGGCAGTGAGGGTTCGGGGATGGAAGCAGTGAGAGTTCAGGGGATGGAAGCAGTGAGGGTTCAGGGGATGGAAACAGTGAGGGTTCGGGGATGGAGGCAGTGAGGGTTCAGGGGATGGAAACAGTGAGAGTTCAGGGGATGGAAGCAGTGAGAGTTCAGGGGATGGAAGCAGTGAGGGTTCAGGGGATGGAGGCAGTGAGGGTTCAGGGGATGGAAACAGTGAGAGTTCAGGGGATGGAAGCAGTGAGAGTTCAGGGGATGGAAGCAGTGAGGGTTCGGGGATGGAAGCAGTGAGAGTTCAGGGGATGGAAGCAGTGAGGGTTCAGGGGATGGAAGCAGTGAGAGTTCAGGGGATGGAGGCAGTGAGAGTTCAGGGGATGGAGGCAGTGAGGGTTCAGGGGATGGAGGCAGTGAGGGTTCAGGGGATGGAGGCAGTGAGGGTTCAGGGGATGGAGGCAGTGAGGGTTCAGGGGATGGAGGCAGTGAGGGTTCAGGGGATGGAAACAGTGAGGGTTCGGGGATGGAAGCAGTGAGAGTTCAGGGGATGGAGGCAGTGAGAGTTCAGGGGATGGAGGCAGTGAGGGTTCAGGGGATGGAGGCAGTGAGGGTTCAGGGGATGGAGGCAGTGAGGGTTCAGGGGATGGAGGCAGTGAGGGTTCAGGGGATGGAGGCAGTGAGGGTTCAGGGGATGGAAACAGTGAGGGTTCAGGGGATGGAGGCAGTGAGGGTTCAGGGGATGGAGGCAGTGAGGGTTCAGGGGATGGAAACAGTGAGAGTTCAGGGGATGGAGGCAGTGAGGGTTCAGGGGATGGAGGCAGTGAGGGTTCAGGGGATGGAGGCAGTGAGGGTTCAGGGGATGGAGGCAGTGAGGGTTCAGGGGATGGAGGCAGTGAGGGTTCAGGGGATGGAAACAGTGAGGGTTCAGGGGATGGAGGCAGTGAGGGTTCAGGGGATGGAAGCAGTGAGGGTTCAGGGGATGGAAACAGTGAGGGTTCAGGGGATGGAGGCAGTGAGGGTTCAGGGGATGGAGGCAGTGAGGGTTCAGGGGATGGAGGCAGTGAGGGTTCAGGGGATGGAAACAGTGAGGGTTCAGGGGATGGAGGCAGTGAGGGTTCAGGGGATGGAAGCAGTGAGGGTTCAGGGGATGGAAACAGTGAGAGTTCAGGGATGGAGGCAGTGAGAGTTCAGGGGATGGAAGCAGTGAGGGTTCAGGGGATGGAAGCAGTGAGGGTTCAGGGGATGGAAACAGTGAGAGTTCAGGGATGGAGGCAGTGAGAGTTCAGGGGATGGAAACAGTGAGGGTTCAGGGGATGGAAACAGTGAGGGTTCAGGGGATGGAAGCAGTGAGAGTTCAGGGGATGGAAACAGTGAGAGTTCAGGGATGGAGGCAGTGAGAGTTCAGGGATGGAGGCAGTGAGAGTTCAGGGGATGGAAGCAGTGAGAGTTCAGGGGATGGAAGCAGTGAGGGTTCAGTGGATGGAAACAGTGAGGGTTCAGGGGATGGAGGCAGTGAGGGTTCAGGGGATGGAAACAGTGAGAGTTCAGGGATGGAGGCAGTGAGGGTTCAGGGGATGGAAACAGTGAGAGTTCAGGGATGGAGGCAGTGAGGGTTCGGGGATGGAAACAGTGAGGGTTCAAGGATGGAGGCAGTGAGGGTTCAGGGGATGGAAGCAGTGAGGGTTCAGGGGATGGAAACAGTGAGAGTTCAGGGGATGGAAACAGTGAGGGTTCAGGGGATGGAAACAGTGAGGGTTCAGGGGATGGAAACAGTGAGGGTTCAGGGGATGGAAACAGTGAGAGTTCAGGGATGGAGGCAGTGAGGGTTCGGGGATGGAAACAGTGAGGGTTCAAGGATGGAGGCAGTGAGGGTTCAGGGGATGGAAGCAGTGAGGGTTCAGGGGATGGAAACAGTGAGAGTTCAGGGGATGGAAACAGTGAGGGTTCAGGGGATGGAAGCAGTGAGAGTTCAGGGGATGGAAACAGTGAGGGTTCAAGGATGGAGGCAGTGAGAGTTCAGGGGATGGAAGCAGTGAGGGTTCAGGGGATGGAAACAGTGAGGGTTCAGGGGATGGAAACAGTGAGGGTTCGGGGATGGAAGCAGTGAGGGTTCAGGGGATGGAAACAGTGAGGGTTCAGGGGATGGAAACAGTGAGGGTTCGGGGATGGAAGCAGTGAGGGTTCAAGGATGGAGGCAGTGAGAGTTCAGGGGATGGAAACAGTGAGAGTTCAGGGGATGGAAACAGTGAGGGTTCAGGGGATGGAAACAGTGAGGGTTCAAGGATGGAGGCAGTGAGAGTTCAGGGGATGGAAGCAGTGAGGGTTCAGGGGATGGAAACAGTGAGGGTTCAGGGGATGGAAACAGTGAGAGTTCAGGGGATGGAAACAGTGAGGGTTCAGGGGATGGAAACAGTGAGAGTTCAGGGGATGGAAACAGTGAGGGTTCAGGGGATGGAAACAGTGAGAGTTCAGGGGATGGAAACAGTGAGGGTTCAGGGGATGGAAACAGTGAGAGTTCAGGGGATGGAAACAGTGAGGGTTCGGGGATGGAAGCAGTGAGGGTTCAAGGATGGAGGCAGTGAGAGTTCAGGGGATGGAAACAGTGAGGGTTCAGGGGATGGAAGCAGTGAGGGTTCGGGGATGGAAGCAGTGAGAGTTCAGGGGATGGAAACAGTGAGAGTTCAGGGGATGGAAACAGTGAGGGTTCAGGGGATGGAAGCAGTGAGAGTTCAGGGGATGGAAACAGTGAGGGTTCAAGGATGGAGGCAGTGAGAGTTCAGGGGATGGAAACAGTGAGAGTTCAGGGGATGGAAACAGTGAGAGTTCAGGGGATGGAAACAGTGAGGGTTCAGGGGATGGAAGCAGTGAGAGTTCAGGGGATGGAAACAGTGAGGGTTCAAGGATGGAGGCAGTGAGAGTTCAGGGGATGGAAACAGTGAGAGTTCAGGGGATGGAAACAGTGAGGGTTCAGGGGATGGAAGCAGTGAGAGTTCAGGGGATGGAAACAGTGAGGGTTCAGGGGATGGAAACAGTGAGAGTTCAGGGGATGGAAACAGTGAGGGTTCAGGGGATGGAAACAGTGAGGGTTCAGGGGATGGAAACAGTGAGAGTTCAGGGGATGGAAGCAGTGAGAGTTCAGGGGATGGAAACAGTGAGGGTTCAGGGGATGGAAGCAGTGAGAGTTCAGGGGATGGAAACAGTGAGGGTTCAAGGATGGAGGCAGTGAGAGTTCAGGGGATGGAAACAGTGAGGGTTCAGGGGATGGAAGCAGTGAGAGTTCAGGGGATGGAAACAGTGAGGGTTCAAGGATGGAAGCAGTGAGGGTTCAGGGGATGGAAACAGTGAGAGTTCAGGGGATGGAAACAGTGAGGGTTCAGGGGATGGAAGCAGTGAGGGTTCAGGGGATGGAAACAGTGAGAGTTCAGGGGATGGAAACAGTGAGAGTTCAGGGGATGGAAACAGTGAGGGTTCAGGGGATGGAAGCAGTGAGGGTTCAGGGGATGGAAACAGTGAGAGTTCAGGGGATGGAAACAGTGAGGGTTCAGGGGATGGAAACAGTGAGAGTTCAGGGGATGGAAACAGTGAGAGTTCAGGGGATGGAAACAGTGAGAGTTCAGGGGATGGAAACAGTGAGAGTTCAGGGGATGGAAGCAGTGAGAGTTCAGGGGATGGAAGCAGTGAGGGTTCAGGGGATGGAAACAGTGAGAGTTCAGGGGATGGAAACAGTGAGGGTTCAGGGGATGGAAGCAGTGAGGGTTCAGGGGATGGAAACAGTGAGAGTTCAGGGGATGGAAACAGTGAGGGTTCAGGGGATGGAAACAGTGAGGGTTCAGGGGATGGAAGCAGTGAGGGTTCAGGGGATGGAAGCAGTGAGAGTTCAGGGGATGGAAACAGTGAGGGTTCAGGGGATGGAAGCAGTGAGGGTTCAGGGGATGGAGGCAGTGAGGGTTCAGGGGATGGAAACAGTGAGAGTTCAGGGGATGGAAACAGTGAGGGTTCAGGGGATGGAAGCAGTGAGGGTTCAGGGGATGGAGGCAGTGAGGGTTCAGGGGATGGAAACAGTGAGAGTTCAGGGGATGGAAACAGTGAGAGTTCAGGGATGGAGGCAGTGAGAGTTCAGGGGATGGAAGCAGTGAGAGTTCAGGGGATGGAAGCAGTGAGAGTTCAGGGGATGGAAGCAGTGAGGGTTCAGGGGATGGAAACAGTGAGAGTTCAGGGGATGGAAGCAGTGAGGGTTCAGGGGATGGAAGCTGTGAGAGTTCAGGGGATGGAAGCAGTGAGGGTTCAGGGGATGGAAACAGTGAGAGTTCAGGGGATGGAAACAGTGAGGGTTCAGGGGATGGAAACAGTGAGAGTTCAGGGGATGGAAACAGTGAGGGTTCAGGGGATGGAAGCAGTGAGAGTTCAGGGGATGGAAACAGTGAGGGTTCAGGGGATGGAAACAGTGAGGGTTCAGGGGATGGAAACAGTGAGGGTTCAGGGGATGGAAGCAGTGAGAGTTCAGGGGATGGAAACAGTGAGGGTTCAGGGGATGGAAACAGTGAGGGTTCAGGGGATGGAAACAGTGAGAGTTCAGGGGATGGAGGCAGTGAGGGTTCAGGGGATGGAGGCAGTGAGGGTTCAGGGGATGGAAACAGTGAGGGTTCAGGGGATGGAAACAGTGAGGGTTCAGGGGATGGAAACAGTGAGGGTTCAGGGGATGGAAACAGTGAGAGTTCAGGGGATGGAGGCAGTGAGGGTTCAGGGGATGGAAACAGTGAGGGTTCGGGGATGGAGGCAGTGAGGGTTCAGGGGATGGAAACAGTGAGGGTTCAGGGGATGGAAACAGTGAGGGTTCAGGGGATGGAAACAGTGAGAGTTCAGGGGATGGAGGCAGTGAGGGTTCAGGGGATGGAGGCAGTGAGGGTTCAGGGGATGGAAACAGTGAGGGTTCGGGGATGGAGGCAGTGAGAGTTCAGGGGATGGAAACAGTGAGGGTTCAGGGGATGGAAACAGTGAGGGTTCAGGGGATGGAAACAGTGAGGGTTCAGGGGATGGAAACAGTGAGAGTTCAGGGGATGGAGGCAGTGAGGGTTCAGGGGATGGAAACAGTGAGGGTTCGGGGATGGAGGCAGTGAGGGTTCAGGGGATGGAAACAGTGAGAGTTCAGGGGATGGAGGCAGTGAGGGTTCAGGGGATGGAGGCAGTGAGGGTTCAGGGGATGGAAACAGTGAGAGTTCAGGGGATGGAGGCAGTGAGGGTTCAGGGGATGGAGGCAGTGAGGGTTCAGGGGATGGAGGCAGTGAGGGTTCAGGGGATGGAAGCAGTGAGGGTTCAGGGGATGGAAGCAGTGAGAGTTCAGGGGATGGAAACAGTGAGGGTTCAGGGGATGGAAGCAGTGAGAGTTCAGGGGATGGAAACAGTGAGGGTTCGGGGATGGAGGCAGTGAGGGTTCAGGGGATGGAGGCAGTGAGGGTTCAGGGGATGGAAGCAGTGAGGGTTCAGGGGATGGAAACAGTGAGGGTTCGGGGATGGAGGCAGTGAGGGTTCAGGGGATGGAGGCAGTGAGGGTTCGGGGATGGAGGCAGTGAGGGTTCAGGGGATGGAAACAGTGAGGGTTCAGGGGATGGAGGCAGTGAGGGTTCGGGGATGGAGGCAGTGAGGGTTCAGGGGATGGAAACAGTGAGGGTTCAGGGGATGGAAACAGTGAGGGTTCAGGGGATGGAAACAGTGAGGGTTCAGGGGATGGAAACAGTGAGGGTTCAGGGGATGGAAACAGTGAGGGTTCAGGGGATGGAAACAGTGAGGGTTCAGGGGATGGAAACAGTGAGGGTTCAGGGGATGGAAACAGTGAGAGTTCAGGGGATGGAGGCAGTGAGGGTTCAGGGGATGGAAACAGTGAGGGTTCAGGGGATGGAAACAGTGAGGGTTCAGGGGATGGAAACAGTGAGGGTTCAGGGGATGGAAACAGTGAGAGTTCAGGGGATGGAGGCAGTGAGGGTTCAGGGGATGGAAACAGTGAGGGTTCAGGGGATGGAAACAGTGAGGGTTCAGGGGATGGAGGCAGTGAGGGTTCAGGGGATGGAGGCAGTGAGGGTTCAGGGGATGGAAGCAGTGAGAGTTCAGGGGATGGAAACAGTGAGGGTTCAGGGGATGGAAACAGTGAGGGTTCAGGGGATGGAAACAGTGAGGGTTCAGGGGATGGAAACAGTGAGGGTTCAGGGGATGGAAACAGTGAGAGTTCAGGGGATGGAAACAGTGAGGGTTCAGGGGATGGAAACAGTGAGGGTTCAGGGGATGGAAACAGTGAGGGTTCAGGGGATGGAAACAGTGAGGGTTCAGGGGATGGAAACAGTGAGGGTTCAGGGGATGGAGGCAGTGAGGGTTCAGGGGATGGAGGCAGTGAGGGTTCAGGGGATGGAGGCAGTGAGGGTTCAGGGGATGGAAGCAGTGAGAGTTCAGTGGATGGAGGCAGTGAGGGTTCAGGGGATGGAGGTGATAGTCTGGAGGCAGGAAGCAATGACCTGGAGCTTTTTATTTGGCAGAGCTGGGGGACAGGATCACATCTTTGCTTGTGGTGATCTGGGCCCTGTCGGTCGGCGTCTTCAACATTTACAACAACATCAAGAGCTAATGGCTGAGGGAATAAACCCGTCAGAATCTGCAGTGCAGTCCCATTAGGTGGTTGGTGTTTCCCTCACTTTAGCGCCTTCTGGCAACTTCTGCAACTGAATAGGCCCCAGACGTATAGGCTTTCGTCTTTCCCCTGGACACCAGCCTATAAGGTCAAGATAGGGATGCAGATGCTAGGCACGTCTGTATCTCCTAAAACCATGCATAGGCTATGCAGCAAACAAAGCAAGATAACCTTTCAGCTTGGAAGCTGGAATGCGAGGGTTGCGTGTCCTGGAACGAATAGTGGCCTAAACTCCACAACTAGTGTATGTGAGACCGCCCTGATTGACCATGAGCTACACAAGCTCGGTATTGACATTGCCGCTGTACAAGACACCAGATTAGCTGACACAGGCTCTATTCGAGAGGCTAATTACACCTTCTACTGGCACGGAAAGAGTGCTGAAGATCACCGTGAACATGGTGTAGGCTTCGCAGTGAGCAACCAGCTGACACACTGAGCCACCAGTAATAACCTCGAAGTGCCTCATCTCCCTGAGGTTATCATCTGATGGAGGCACGGTTAACATCATATGCACCTAAGCACCAACTCTTAACAGCAGCAATTCAGATAAAGAGCATTTCAATGACTCTCTGAGGTACATCCCAAATGGCAAGAGGCGATTCATCCTGGGTGTCTTCAACGCTCGTGTTGGGGCAAACAGACAGTGATTCATGACCAATGTGCCTCAGTCATCATGGGGTGGGCAAGATCAACAGTAATGGTAACGCTTTCTTGAGCTTTGTGCCCTGAATGAACTCTGCATTACCAACACCTTCTTCCAGGGCAGACATCGCCACAAGACCTAATCATCACGAGGAAGCAGGATCTGCCCTGATCTCCACACCCGCCCCTACCAAAGTGCAGACTGCAACATCGACACCCTTAGCAGTAGCAGACTGAAGGTGCACCCCCGAAAGTTCCACAGTTTCAAACATGACAGCCCACCACACATCAACATCCTTTGTATAAGCAATGATGCCAAATACCAGCACTTCACACTGTTACTAGAATGATTTCTCCCTACCAAAGGTTTACTGGGAAATGCTATTGCTGACATTGATAAAGTTTGGAAGTCACTAAATTCAATCATCTGTGAAACAGCAGAAGCATCATTTGATAAATGCAGAACCTGCAACATGAGCTGGTTTGAGACCGACTCAGCTGAGATGATGGGCTGGATTTTACCTTAGGCGGATGAGAATTCGTCACCAACATGAAAGTCGGTGGCGAACCCGCCTCCACCTAGCCCGGGGATCCGTCCCCTATTTTACGGGTCCCCGGGCTTTAATTGTCCTGAGGCGGGACTTCCACCCACTTGAGGGAGGAGGTCCCACCTCAGTGACCTGCCAGCCAATCAGCGGGCTGGCAGCTCTTAGTCCCAGCAGCGCCACTGGGAGTGGTGACCACTGCTGGGACTGCAGCCCAGCTGACACCAGGGACCCTGGAGGGAAGGAATGTTGGGGTTGCCTCACCAGGGGGATCGGTCCTTCCGTGGTGAGGCTGAAGTGGTCATTTGGGGGAAGGGGGGCGTCTTGGGTCCCGGGGGTGGGTTGGGAGGTGGGGGCGGCCCTCAGTCGGGCACCCTGTGCTTGACTGCTTTGTCCCCGCCCCTGGGGCGCGGAAAGGCCAGCAGCTGTCACTGGGCAGCCTTTCACATCCCCAGCATGCCCACTTGCCATGGGTAAAATACCCTTGGAGGCGGGCAAGTGTCCTTATGTGGCCATTAAGTGGCCACTTAAGGGCCTTGATTGGCCTTGGGCAGGCAGGCTGTTTCCCATCCACCGTCCGACACCGTAAACTTGGCTAGAGGCGGAAGCGGGGTGGGTAGGCCTCCTGAGCCTCCCGCTCAATTTTATGCCACCCCCACGCGACCATCTGACTTGCTGGGGCAGCATAAAATTCAGTCCAATATCTGTCACTGATGCAAAAAACAAAGCCTACATGATGCACAACATAAACTCAACAGCTAAGACACTGCACAAGCTGAATCTAGCTAAGACAGCTGTGCAAAAGACAGGGAGATACGGTGCAAACAGACACTGGATCAGCTTATGTCAAAAAATCCAAACTGCCTGTGACAAAGGAAATCTACGAGCCATGTACGAAGGGATCAACAGGTTGCTTGCCATCACCAAAATTGTTCCCCTGAAGTTGGCAGACGGTGACGTACTCACTGACAGCAGTAAAAAGATGTCCCACTGGGCTGAACACTATTGTGAGCTGTACTCCTGTGAGTCAGACTCTGTGCGCAATGCCCTCCCACAATTTCCTGTCATGGATGAGTTAGATGAAGATCCCTCATCACTGGAGCTCAAGAAAGCCAAAGATCGCCCCGTGAACAGAGGGCAGCGGGCAAGGACGGAATCCCAGCTGAACTGCTCAAGTACGGAAAGTCCCATCTATTGCCACACCTTTATAACCTTCTCCTTCTCTGCTGGAAAGTAGGCTGTGTTCCACAGGAGATGCGTGATGTCAAAATCATCACAATATAGAAAAACAAATGTTACAGAGGAGACTGCAATAACTGTAGAGGATCTCACTCCTTAGTGTCACGGGGAAGGCCTTTGCTAGGGTCATACTTAAAAGACTCATTTACTTGCAGACGGAGTGCAGTGCAGTTTCCATGCCGGTAGATCTACTGTGGACATGATCTTCTCCATATGCCAATTACAAGAGAAGTGTAGGGAACAGAGTAAACCCCTTTACCTTACTTTTGTAGGTCTCACTAAGGCATTTGACATTATCAGCAGAGCAGGCCTCAACAAGATTTTGGGAAAAACTGGCTGTCCATTGAAGCTGCTCAGTCTAATCCGCTCCTTCCATGACAACATGCACTGCACTGTACAGATTGATGGCTCCACTTCCGACAGTGAAGAATGGAGTGAAACAGGGTTGTGAATTAGCCCCCAATCTGTTTGACATCTTCTTCTCCACACTCCTGACCTTCACCCTCCCTACACCAGGCGGAGTAGTAGGTGCAGGCAGGTAATGCAGGAGTCCCTTGTGGCCATTCCCCTCTCAAATAGATATACCGCTTTGGATACTGTTGTGTGGGGTGGATGGCCTCCCAGGGGAAAGCAGCAACAACCAAGTTTGTGACACCACGGATGGCTCTGCTGCACAGGGAGCTATAGTGATAGGGGATTCTATTGTAAGGGGTACAGATAGGCGTTTCTGTGGCCGCAAACGTGACTCCAGGATGGTATGTTGCCTCCCTGGTGCTAGGGTCAAGGATTTCTCGGAGCGGCTGCACAGGACATTCTGATGTGGGAGGGTGAGCAGTCAGAGGTCGTGGTACACATTGGTACCAACCACATAGGTAAAAAGATGGATGAGGTCCTGCAACAAGAATTTAGGAAGCTAGGTAGCAGATTAAAAAGCAGGACCTCAAAGGTTGTAATCTCTGGATTACTCCGGGTGCCACGTGCTAGTGAGTATAGGAATAGAAGGATAGAGCAGATGAATGGATGGCTGAGGAGATGGTGCAGGAGGGAGGGCTTTAGTTTCCTGGATCACTGGGTCTGTTTCTGGCGAAGGTGGGACCTGTACAAGTTGGACGGGTTACACCTGAACCGGAACAGGACCAACATCCTTGCTGGGAGAAAACAAGAAATTCTGGAATCACTCAGCAGGTCTGGCAGCATCTGTGGAAAGAGACGCAGAGTTAACGTTTCGGGTCAGTGACCCTTCTTCGGAACTGACCCGAAACGTTAACTCTGCTTCTCTTTCCACAGATACTGCCAGACCTGCTGAGTGATTCCAGCATTTCTTGTTTTTGTTTCAGATTTCCAGCATCCGCAGTATTTTGCTTTTATCCTTGCTGGGAGGTTTGCTAGTGCTGTTGGGGGGGGTGGTTTAAACTAATTTGGCAGGGGGATGGGATACAGAGTGGAGGTACAGTAGGGGGTGATGCATAATCAAATATAGAAGAGAAACAGAGTCAGTCTGGAAGGCAGAGTAAATATCGACCTGTTAAGGCACGAGGGAAAAATGCAGGGCTGGATTGCATCTATTTTAACGCAAGGAGTCTTACTAGTAAGGCAGATGAATTGAGGGCATTGATTAGCACATGGGAATATGATATTGTTGCTGTCACAGAGACTTGGTTGAGGGAGGGGCAGGACTGACAGCTCAGTATTCCAGGGTATAGAATCTTCAGGCATGACAGGGGAGGGGATTAAAGAGGAGGTGGTATTGCACTGTTGATCAAGGAGTCAATTACTGTAGTAAGGAGGGATGATATCTTGGAAGGTTCCTCAAATGCGGCCATATGGGTAGAACTTAAAAACAAAAAGGGGGCAATCACTTGGCTGGGAGTGTACTACAGGCCTCCAAACAGTCAGGGAGAGATAGAGGAGCAGATATGTAGGCAAATCTCAAAGAGGTGCAAAAATAATAGGGTAAAAATAGGAGGGGAGTTCAACTTCCCCAATATCAACTGGGATAGTCTCAGTGCAAAAGGCTTAAAGTGGGTGGAATTCTTAAAATGCATACAGGAGAGCCTTTTGAGTCAGTACATTGAAAGTCCTACAAGAGAAGGAGCAGTACTGGACCTCAAGCTAGGGAATGAAGCTGGACAAGTGGTAGAAGTGTCAGTGGGGGAGCATTTTGGGGATAGTGACCATAACTCTTTAAGTTTTAAGATAGTTACGGAAAAGGACAAAGATGGGCCAGAAATAAAGGTACTGAATTGGGGGAAGGCTGATTTCAATATGATAAAACAGGATCTGGCCAGAGTGGACTGTACTTGTAGGCTACTTGCAGGAAAGTCTACATCAGACCAGTGGGGGTCATTCAAAGAGGAAATAGTGAGGGTTGGGAGCCAACATGTACCCGTTAAGATGAAGGGTAGGACCAACAAGTCCAGGGAACCCTGGATGTCAAGGGATATAGAGGATTGGATCAGCAAAAAAAAGGAGGCTTATGGCAGATTCAGAGCGCTGAAAACAATGGAGGCACTACAGGAGTATAGAAAGTGTAGGGGGGTGCTAAAAAAGTAATTAGGAGAGCAAAGAGGGGACATGAAAAATCACTGGCGGGCAAGATAAAGGAAAATCCTAAGGTGTTTTATAAGTATATTAAGGGCAAGAGGATAACCAGGGAAAGAGTGGGGCCTGTTAGGGACCAAAGTGGCAATCTGTGTGTGGAGCCAGAGGACATAGGTGAGGTTTTAAATGATTACTTTTCATCAGTGTTCACTATGGAGAAGGACAATGTAGGTGTAGAGATCAGGGAGGGGGATTGTGATATACTCGAACAAATTAGCATTGAAAGGGAGGAAGTATTAGCAGTTTTAGTGGTCTTAAAAGTGGATAAATCCCCAGGTCCAAATGAGATGTATCCCAGGCTGTTATGTGAGGCAAGGGAGGAGATAGCAGGGGCTCTGACACAAATTTTCAAATCCTCTCTGGCCACAGGAGCGGTACTAGAGGATTGGAGGACAGCGAGTGTGGTACCATTATTCAAGAAGGGTAGCAGGGATAAACCAGGCAATTCCAGGCCGGTGAGTCTAACATCAATGGTTGGGAAACTATTGGAAAAAATTCTGAGGGACAGGATTAATCTCCACTTGGAGAGGCAGGGAATAATCAGGGATAGTCAGCATGGCTTTGTCAGGGGGAGATCGTGTCTAACTAACTTGATTGAATTTTTCGAGGAGGTGACTCGAGGTGTAGATGAGGGTAAAGCAGTTGATGTAGTCTACATGGGCTTTAGTAAGGCTTTTGAGAAGGTCCTGCATGGGAGATTGGTTAGGAAAGTAAGAGCCCATGGGATCCAGGGCAATTTGGCAAATTGGATCCAAAATTGACTTAGTGGCAGGAGGCAGAGGGTGATAGTCAAGGGTTGTTTTTGTGATTGAAAGCCTGTGACCAGTGGTGTACCACAGGGATTGGTGCTGGGACCCTTGCTGTTTGTAGTGTACATTTATGATTTAGACATGAATATAGGAGGTATGATCAGTAAGTTCGCAGATGACACAAAAATTGGTGGTGTCGTAGATAGTGAGGAGGAAGGCCTTAGATTACGGGACGATATAGATGGGCTGCTAAGGTGGGCGGAGCAATGGCAAATGGAATTTAATCCTGAGAAGTGTGAGGTGATGCATTTTGGGAGGACTAACAAGGAAAGGGAATATACAATGGATGGTAGGACCCTAGGAAGTACAGAAGGTCAGAGGGACCTTGGTGTACTTGTCCATAGTTCACTGAAGGCAGCAGCACAGGTGGTTAGGAAGGCATATGGGATACTTGCCTTTATCAGCCGAGGCATAGAATATAAGAGCAGGAAGGTTATGACGGAGCTGTATAAAACGCTAGTTAGGCCACAGCTGGGGTACTGTGTACAGTTCTGGTCACCACACTATAGGAAGGATGTGATTGCACTGGAGAAGGTGCAGAGGAGATTCACCAGGATGTCGCCTGGGCTGGAGCATTTCAGCTATGAAGAGAGACTGAAAAGGCTAGGGTTGTTTCCCTTAGAGCAGAGAAGGCTGAGGGGAGACCTGATTGAGGTATACAAAATTATGAGGGGCAGATAGGTTAGTTAGGAAGAGACTTTTTCCCTCAGCGGAGGGGGTCAATAACCAGGGGGGCATAGATTTAAGGTAAGGGGCAGGAGGTTTAGAGGGGATTTGAGGAAAAAGTTTTTCACCCAGAGGGTGGTTGGAATCTGAAACACACTGCCTGAAGGGGTGGTAGAGGCAGGAACCCTCACAACATTTAAAAAGTATTTAGATGAGCACTTGAAACGCCATAGCATAAAAGGCTACGGCAAAGTGCTGGAAAATGGGATTAGAATAGATAGGTGCTTAATGGCCGGCACGGACATGATGGGCCGAAGGGCCTGTTTCTGTGCTGTATAACTCTATGACTCTATGACTCACACCTGCACTCAACACATCCTCAACCCTAATCACATTCAAACCTTCACACTGGTATTCAACCCACCACGAAAACAACTCATACTCAACCCTCACACCCACACTCAACCTACCCTCAGTGCAACACACACCCAACTCCTCAAATGCACACTCAATACAACTCACATAAAACCCTCATACCCCAACTCAACCTAACCTCACAATCAAAGCCTCACATCCACACCTAACACAACTCATACTGAAACCCTCCAACTCACATTCAACCCTGCTGATACCAAATTCCTCACACACGCTCTCAATCCGACCTCACACTGAAACCCCCACATTCACGCTCAACGCAACTTCAGCCCAATTCTCGCTAATGACCCTTACACCCACTTTGAAGTGACACTCAACCCAACTGAGACAGAAATCCTTACACACAGACTCACGATGTCACCCTGCATCCCTCACACCAAGCACAGCCTAACCTGAACCCAACTCACATTGAAAACTCCATATCCACTGTCAAACCAACCACAAGCCAAATCGCACTAAACTCTCACACCCTCAACACAACCTCAGCCCAACTCACAATGAAACTCTTACTCCTACATACAACCCAAACTCAATTGAACTCACACTGAAACCCTCACACTCAGCCTCAGACTATCTCCCGGCCATTTAAAGGTGGTGGTAATGAGGCAAGGCTGGAGAATTGGATAAGGGAAGAGTGGGGAGCAGAGGCTATTGTTGGCTTGCGGTGCTGGGCTTTCTGCACAGGTGCGCGCAGTCTCGAGTGCCTGGGTCAGGTCGGCAGACTTGCTCTTTACAAGGGGTGGGCACTGAGGAGCATTAGCATGTATTCAGAGGGGAATAGCAATGGGAAGGTCCCAAGGCAAGTTCGTCTCTGCAAGGACAGTGATCTGGAGGGGTAAAAAAATCAGCTGGTCTCACACACCTCGTTTTTGTGGAACCCCTTGGCGTGCAGCAATGGTTCAGAGGGTGGCAGGGCTAGGAACCAGCTGGGCATGTCGATGAAGCTCCAATCAGAGAGCGGTAGCAGCCAAGAAGGGCCTATTCATGCCAGACAGAGTACCGGACTCACCGCAGATGCCTCTAAATGTCTAAGCAGCAGTGTCAGCGAAGACTGTGGCTCTCCACTGAGTTCCTCACTCATCTAGCGCCATGCTGCAGGACGAGCAGCGACCCAAATGCCTGTGGTCCTGGCGATGACCATGGCACTTAACTTCTATGCCTCTGGCTCTTTCCAGGGATTCACCGGGGTGATATGTCAGGTCTCCAAGGGAGCTGCCCACCTCTGCATCAACGAGGTTAGCAATCCCTTGTTGAAGAGAGCCGACTATCTACGTTATTGGACTGATCCTGACAGTCAGGCAGAGAGGGTCATTGGCTTCGGGGCACATTGTCGGAATCTCCCAGATGCAAGGTGTCAATGACTGCACGCATGTCGCCACCTAGGCTCCCAAGGAGCAGCCAGCAGCCCTCATCAACAGAAAGGGCCTCCATTCCATTGATGTACAACTGGTCTGCAACCACTGAAAGTGCATCCTGCAGGTGTGCACCTGCTCCCCGGGAAGCTGCCATGATGCCTACGTACTTCAACAGTTCCAGGTCTCAGACCTTTTCATCTCCCCCTCCTCCCCCACCCCACTCATCTTCAAGGATGGATTCTCGGGGACAATGGCTACTCATTCAAGACTTGGAAACTGACGGATGTGAGGAACTGTTGCACTGCAGAAAAGGAGAGGTACAACACCTGCCACGGTCCACCCGAGCAACCAGCGAGCAGGCCATTGGACCACTGAAGATGAGATTCCGGTGCCTGGATCAATGCGGTGAAGCCCTACAGTATGCCCCAACTAGGGTCTCCCGTATTTTGGTGGTCTGTTGTGTTCCGTACAATGAAGCAGTGCAGAGCGGGAGGCCTTGCCTGACGAGGACATGATTGATCATCAGTCCTCCTCTGATGAGGAGCATGCGGAGGAGGCTAATGAGAAGGCAACACTGGATCTTGCTTCCCTTGCACTTGAGGCCAGGACCATTGAGAGATGTGCAAGGGAAGCACAAGACAACCTCACTCAAACTGAGCTCAATACTCACCTGACTGCATTTTATCAGAAGGAATAGGGAGAGGCAATATATATTTAATGCATAGTTCTAAAGAGTGTGCAGGAACAGAGGGACCTGGGGGTGCATGTGCAGTGATCTTTGTAGGTGGCAGGACATATTGAGAGAGTGGTTAGTAAAGCAGATGGGATCTTGAGATTCATAAATAGAGGCATTGAGTACAAAAGCAGGGAAGTTATGCTGAACCTTTATAAAGCTCTGGTTAGGCCCCAACTGGAGTATTGCATCCAGTTCTGGTCACAACACTTCAGGAAGGATGTGAGGGCCGTTGAGCGGATGCAGAGGAGATTTACCAGAATAGTTCCAGAGATGGAGGATTTTAGTTACACAGTTAGGTTGGAAAAGCTGGGTTTGTTCTCCTTAGAAGAAAGGAGATTGAGGGCAGATTTAATAGAAGTGTACAAGATTATGACAGGCTTAGATAAGTTAGAGACGGAAAAGCTGTTCCCATTAACAAGTGGTAAAAGGACTAAGGGAAACAGATTGAAGGTTTTTGGCAAAAGATGCAGGAGGAATATGAGGAAGAATTTACGCAGCGGACCTGGAATACGCTGCACACAAGGGTGGTGGAAACAGAACGATCACTGACTTCAAGAGGAAGTTGGATGGCCACCTGAGAAAAATAGACTCCAGGGCTATAAGGATCGAGCCGGGGAGTGGAACTGACAGCATAGCTCCGCAGTGATCCGGCATGGACTCGATGGGCTGAATGGGCTCCTTCTGTGCTGTATATGACTCTATGACCCACTGTATTCTGCCTGCCGCCTCCTTCCTACCTCACTCCAGTGCCTAGTGCCCATCTTTAACACATACTCGTGCACACCTGAGACATTTACACTGGCAGCCCATTGAGGGAGTAAGGGAAAAGGTTGCATCTCACAATTCCACGACAAAAGCAACAGCCACTTCCAGCGATGACTCTGAAATCTATTTACTACACTAATTGCAGAATCCAATACAAAGTCCACAATTAATACACCTGTGAAGCCCCAAGTGCATCTAGGTGCTCTTATTCTTACATTTTATTTATTTTTTTAGAGATACAGCACTGAAACAGGCCCTTCAGCCCACCGAGTCTGTGCCGACCATCAACCACTCATTTATACTAACCCTACAGTAATCCCATATTCCCTACCACCTACCTACACTAGGGGCAATTTATAATGGCCAATTTACCTATCAACCTGCAAGACTTTTGGTGGTGGGAGGAAACCGGAGCACCCGGTGAAAACCCACGCAGACACAGGGAGAACTTGCAAACTCCACACAGGCAGTACCCAGATTTGAACCCGGGTCGCTGGAGCTGTGAGGTGGCGGTGCTAACCACTGCGCCACTGTGCCGCCATGCAGTGTGACCCCTGTGCTGGCAGCTAAGGTGATGGCAAGCAGCTGATCAGGCTGTCCCTTGTCTGGGATGACTTTTACAGGCGTCCTCTGGCAACCCGAGGCCTAGAGAGCCCCGGCTGGCTGAGGGGTTCCTGAACATGAGCAGAAGCCTCTTCGGAACATTGGAGCAGGAGTAGGCCATTCAGCCCATCGGGCCTGCTCTGCCATTCAATTAGATTATGGCTGATAATCTATCTCAATGCCACTTTCCTACACAATCCCTATTTCCCTTGATGTCATTAATATCCAGATATCCATCGATTTCTGTCTTGAACATGTTCAATGATTGAGTTTCCACAGCCCTCTGGGGTAGAGAATTCCACAGATTCACCACCCTCTGAGTGAAGAAATTCCTCATCTCAGTCTTAAATGTCCTGCCTCTCTTTCTGAGACTGTGTCCACTTGTCCTAGACTCACCAGCCAGAGGAAACATCCTATCCACATTCACTCTGTAAGAATTTTGTAACTTTCAGTGCAATCACCTCTCATTCTTCGAAACTCGCGAGAATACAGGTCCAGTTTCTGCAAGCTGTCCTCAGTAGACAATCCCGCCATCCCTGGGATTTAGTCTGGTGAACCTCTGTTACACTCTCTCTATGGCAAGTAGATAAGGAGACCAAAACTGTACAAAATACTCCAGGTGTGGTCTTAGCAGGGGTCTATACAATTGCAGCAAGACATCTTTACTCCTGTACTCAAAACCCCTTGCAATGAAGGTCAACATATCATTTCCTCATTCGTCGTGGCTGACTGGTGAAGGGGCTGAGGAGCGTGTGTCCACACTTAGATCACCCTGAGGGGCACCCGCAGCTGTGGCGAGCAGCCTCTCCTCCTCCCTTTCAAAGCTCACTTGAACCTCCCTGCTGACCATAGAATGACGAGTACCGGGAGAAGACTCCAGGTGTCTTGTCCTTCCCTTACCTTGTCACTGCTCAAGTCCAAGGTGATGACGTGCAGGTCTGCGCACATCTGTAGGGTTTGGCTTTCCACCAGGGATGCCAATCTCTTGATGGAGGAGGCCATGTGCTCACTTGCCTGGGACATGGATTGACTCCCTCATTGTTCACTCACAGTCGCGCATGGCCTCTGGCATCTCTGCCAGATGTTGCCTTACCTCTCCCTGAACTCCAGCATGCCCTGTGCTGTCAACACCAGAGGCTCGTCATCAGCCTGGGGCTCAGCATGGGCCTGGCCTCCCACTGTCTTCTGGAGTAACTGCTCAGCGGTCCGAGCACTGACCCTTGTTGAATACCTCAGTCTATCATCCTCTGTTTTGAAAAATAACCAATTACCACGACTCGCTGGTTTCTGCCCTTAAGCCAATTTTTTATCCAAGCTGACACTGATCCTCCTATTCCATGAGCCTCAATTTTGTTAACCAGCCTTTTGTGTGGTACTTTGTCATAGGCTTTCTTAAAATCCATATGGACAAAATCCACTGCATTCCCTTCATCAACCTTCTCTGTTACTTAGAGTCACAGCAATCTAATCAATACCATTCTCCAGCTCTATCCCCATAGCCCTGTAAGTTTATTTCCCTCAAGTGCCAATCCAATTTCCTGATGAAAACAGAAAATCTTCAAAAAATTCAATTAGATTAGTCGAATAAGATCTCCCTTTTACAAATCCATGCTTGTTCTCCTTGATTAACTCAAAGCTCTCCAAGTGTCCGTTGATATTTTCCCTGAATACTATTTCTAACCTCACCCAGCACTGATGTTAAACTAACTGGCCTGTAGTTGCTCAGACTGTCCTCATATCCTTTCTTGAATAAGGGTGTCACCTTTCCACTCTCTAATCCTCTGGCACCTCCCCAGGAGATTGGAAGATTCTGATAAACCCGTCCACTATCTCCATCCCCACTTCCTTTCGCAACCTGGGATGTAAGCCATCTGGATCAGGTGACTTAGCTATCTCAAGCATAGCCAACCTTTTTAGTACATCCTGTTTCCCAATTTTCACCTCATCCATTAAGTCAAACATCTCTGTTTTTACCGATATTTTAGAAACATACAAAGTTTAAGGCACAGAAAGAGGCCACTTGGCCCATCATGCCTGTGCCAGTTGAAAAATAATCTACCTATTCTAATCCCACCTTCCAGCATTTGGTCCGTATCCCTGCAGATTATGGCACCTGAGGCCCATATCCAGACTCCTTTTGAATGAGATGAGGGTTTCTGCTTCAACTACCCTTTCAGGCAGCGAGTTCCAGACCCCCACCACCCTCTGGGTGAAAACGTTTGTCCTCATCTCCCCTTTGATTTTTCTATCAATCACTTTAAATCTATGCCCCCTGATCACTGACCTCTTGGCTAAGGTAAATAGGCCCTTCAACTCCACTCTATCCAGCCCCCTCGAAATTTTGTCAGCCTCTTCTTCCTTGGGAAACACCGATGCAAGGTACTCATTAAATATTCTAGCCTTGACTTACGCCTTTAAGCATATATCACCCTCTTTGTTCCTAATAGGACCACCCCACCGCTTTCTACTGCAGGGAAGATCATTGATGAAGCAGCTGAATGCTTTCTTGATGTTGAGGGGATTCACTCTCACCTCCCTTCCTCTCATTCCTTCTCCTTTATGTGACAGAGCAGTCAATGGATGTTGATTAGTGTCAGGCTCCCAGTTTGATTTCTCCTCCCTCTAAGGCAGGGGATACTGGACGGTGATCAGGAGCAGGAACCCTGGCTGATTTCACCACTTTACAACCCTTGGGTCACTCGACAGTGATCAGCAACAGCCATCTTGGTTGATCTGCAACACTTCAAACCAGTGGTCACTGGACACTCATCAGGAGCAGCAAACCAGGCTGATTTCCCATATTCCAAAACCTGGTCCACTGGACAATAAACAGGAGCAGGAACCATGGCTGATATTCCCTCTGTCTAACCGAGCATTCAATGAAGAGTGACAAAGAGCAGTAACACTGGTTGATTTGCCCCATCTCTATACCTGGGGCCTCTAAACCAGAGTAACTGCTCAGTGATCAGGAGCAGGAACCTGCCGTAATCTCTCTCTAAACCAGGGTAACTGCTCAGTCATCAGGAGCAGGAACCTGCCGTACTCTCTCTCTAAACCAGAGTAACTGCTCAGTGATCAGGAGCAGGAACCTGCCGTACTCCCTCTCTAAACCAGAGTAACTGCTGAGTGATCAGGAGCAGGAACCTGCCGTAATCTCTCTCTAAACCAGGGTAACTGCTCAGTGATCAGGAGCAGGAACCTGCCGTACTCTCTCTCTAAACCAGAGTCACTGCTCAGTGATCAGGAGCAGGAACCTGCTGTACTCTCTCTCTAAACTAGAGTAACTGCTCAGTGATCAGGAGCAGGAACCTGCCGTACTCTCTCTCTAAACCAGGGTAACTGCTCAGTCATCAGGAGCAGGAACCTGCCGTACTCTCTCTCTAAACCAGAGTCACTGCTCAGTGATCAGGAGCAGGAACCTGCCGTACTCTCTCTCTAAACCAGAGTAACTGCTGAGTGATCAGGAGCAGGAACCTGCTGTACTCTCTCTCTAAACCAGAGTAACTGCTCAGTGATCAGGAGCAGGAACCTGCCGTACTCTCTCTCTAAACCAGAGTAACTGCTCAGTGATCAGGAGCAGGAACCTGCTGTACTCTCTCTGCAAACCAGAGTAACTGCTGAGTGATCAGGAGCAGGAACCTGCCGTACTCTCTCTCTAAACCAGAGTAACTGCTCAGTGATCAGGAGCAGGAACCTGCCGTACTCTCTTTCTAAACCAGAGTAACTTCTGAGTGATCAGGGGCAGGAACCTGCCGTACTCTCTCTCTAAACCAGAGTAACTGCTCAGTGATCAGGAGCAGGAACCTGCTGTACTCTCTCTCTAAACTAGAGTAACTGCTCAGTGATCAGGAGCAGGAACCTGCCGTACTCTCTCTCTAAACCAGAATAACTGCTCAGTGATCAGGAGCAGGAACCTGCCGTACTCTCTCTCCGAACCAGATTAACTGCTCAGTGATCAGGAGCAGGAACCTGCCGTACTCTCTCTCCGAACCAGATTAACTGCTCAGTGATCAGGAGCAGGAACCTGCCGTACTCTCTCTCTAAACCAGAGTAACTGCTCAGTGATCAGGAGCAGGAACCTGCCGTACTCTCTCTCTAATCCAGAGTAACTGCTCAGTGATCAGGAGCAGGAACCTGCCGTACTCTCTCTCGAAACCAGAGTAACTGCTCAGTGATCAGGAGCAGGAACCTGCCGTACTCTCTCTGTAAACCAGAGTAACTGCTCAGTGATCAGGAGCAGGAACCTGCCGTACTCTCTCTCTAAACCAGAGTAACTGCTCAGTGATCAGGAGCAGGAACCTGCCGTACTCTCTCTCTAAACCAGAGTAACTGCTGAGTGATCAGGACCAGGAACCTGCCGTACTCTCTCTCTAAACCAGAGTAACTGCTAGGTCATCAGGAGCAGGAACCTGCTGTACTCTCTCTCTGAACCAGAGTAACTGCGCAGTGATCAGGAGCAGGAATCTTCCGTACGCTCTCTCTAAACCAGAGTAACTGCGCAGTGATCAGGAGCAGGAATCTTCCGTACTCTCTCTCTAAACCATAGTAACTGCTCAGTGATCAGGAGCAGGAACCTGCCGTACTCTCTCTCTAAACCAGAGTAACTGCTGAGTGATCAGGAGCAGGAACCTGCCGTACTCTATCTCCAAACCAGAGTAACTGCTGAGTGATCAGGAGCAGGAATCTGCCATACTCTCTCTCTAAACCAGAGTAACTGCTGAGTGATCAGGAGCAGGAACCTGCCGTCCTCTATCTCCAAACCAGAGTAACTGCTGAGTGATCAGGAGCAGGAATCTGCCGTACTCTCTCTCTAAACCAGAGTAACTGCTCAGTGATCAGGAGCAGGAACCTGCCTTATTCTCTCTCTGAACCAGAGTAACTGCTGAGTGATCAGGAGCAGGAACCTGCCGTAATCTCTCTCTAAACCAGAGTAACTGCTCAGTGATCAGGAGCAGGAACCTGCCGTACTCTCTCTCTAAACCAGAGTAACTGCTGAGGGATCAGGAGCAGGAACTGCCGTACTCTCTCTCTAAACCAGAGTAACTGCTCAGTGATCAGGAGCAGGAACCTGCCGTACTCTCTCTCTAAACCAGAGTAACTGCTGAGTGATCAGGAGCAGGAACTGCCGTACTCTCTCTCTAAACCAGAGTAACTGCTCCGTGATCAGGAGCAGGAACCTGCCGTACTCTCTCTCTAGACCAGAGTATCTGCTCAGTGATCAGGAGCAGGAACCTGCCGTACTCTCTCTCTAAACCAGAGTAACTGCTGAGTGATCAGGAGCAGGAACCTGCCATACTCTCTCTCTAAACCAGAGGAACTGCTCAGTGATCAGGAGCAGGAACCTGCCGTACTCTCTCTCTAAACCAGAGTAACTGCTGAGTGATCAGGAGCAGGAACCTGCCGTCCTCTATCTCCAAACCAGAATAACTGCTGAGTGATCAGGAGCAGGAACCTGCCGTACACTCTCTCTAAACCAGAGTAACTGCTCCGTGATCAGGAGCAGGAACCTGCCATATTCTCTCTCTAAACCAGAGTAACTGCTGAGTGATCAGGAGCAGGAACCTGCCGTACTCTCTCTCCAAACCAGAGTAACTGCTCAGTGATCAGGAGCAGGAACCTGCCGTACTCTCTCTCTAAACCAGAGTAACTGCTCAGTGATCAGGAGCAGGAACCTGCTGTACTCTCTCTCGCAACCAGAGTAACTGCTGAGTGATCAGGAGAAGGAACCTGCCGTACTCTCACTCTAAACCAGAGTTACTGCTCTGTGATCAGGAGCAGGAACCTGCCGTACTCTCACTCTAAACCAGAGTTACTGCTCAGTGATCAGGAGCAGGAACCTGCCGTCCTCTGTCTCTAAACCAGGGTAACTGCTCAGTCATCAGGAGCAGGAACCTGCCATACTCTTTCTCTAAACCAGAGTAACTGCGCAGTGATCAGGAGCAGGAACCTGCTGTACTCTCTCTCTGAACCAGAGTAACTGCTGAGTGATCAGGAGCTGGAACCTGCTGTACTCTCTCTCGAAACCAGAGTAACTGCGCAGTGATCAGGAGCAGGAATCTTCCGTACTCTCTCTCTAAACCAGAGTAACTGCTGAGTGATCAGGAGCAGGAACCTGCCGTACTCTCTCTCTAAACCAGAGTAACTGCTGAGTGATCAGGAGCAGGAACCTGCCGTACTCTCTCTCTAAACCAGAGTAACTGCTGAGTGATCAGGAGCAGGAACCTGCCGTACTCTCTCTCTAAACTTGAGTAACTGCTGAGTGATCAGGAGCAGGAACCTGCCGTACTCTCTCTCCAAACCAGAGTAACTGCTCAGTGATCAGGAGCAGGAACCTGCCTTATTCTCTCTCTGAACCAGAGTAACTGCTGAGTGATCAGGAGCAGGAACCTGCCGTAATCTCTCTCTAAACCAGAGTAACTGCTCAGTGATCAGGAGCAGGAACCTGCCGTACTCTCTCTCTAAACCAGAGTAACTGCTGAGTGATCAGGAGCAGGAACTGCCGTACTCTCTCTCTAAACCAGAGTAACTGCTCAGTGATCAGGAGCAGGAACCTGCCTTATTCTCTCTCTGAACCAGAGTAACTGCTGAGTGATCAGGAGCAGGAACCTGCCGTAATCTCTCTCTAAACCAGAGTAACTGCTCAGTGATCAGGAGCAGGAACCTGCCGTACTCTCTCTCTAAACCAGAGTAACTGCTGAGTGATCAGGAGCAGGAACTGCCGTACTCTCTCTCTAAACCAGAGTAACTGCTCAGTGATCAGGAGCAGGAACCTGCCGTACTCTCTCTCTAAACCAGAGTAACTGCTGAGTGATCAGGAGCAGGAACTGCCGTACTCTCTCTCTAAACCAGAGTAACTGCTGAGTGATCAGGAGCAGGAACCTGCCGTACTCTCTCTCTAAACCAGAGTAACTGCTGAGTGATCAGGAGCAGGAACCTGCCGTACTCTCTCTCTAAACCAGAGTAACTGCTGAGTGATCAGGAGCAGGAACCTGCCGTACTCTCTCTCCAAACCAGAGTAACTGCTGAGTGATCAGGAGCAGGAACATGCCG
>NW_027141027.1:0-17473 GCF_036365525.1 Heterodontus francisci
TGAAACCTTGACATTGACATCTATCCAGTATTATGAATAACATTTAACAGTTAGTGGATTTTTTGATACTTTTTAATAAACAGCACTGACAACAGTGCAATCATTTGATGCTGCAGACATCTTCATTAAATCAGTGCTGCATGATACAGGAGCTCACAGCATGTAACCTTCATGACGTAGAGCCTCATGGGAAAGGTTACTTTCTGATAGTAACAATAACAGCACACTCCTCTCTATGTTCTGAATAACATTGAACAAGAATGGAGTGGAGCAGCCATTTGCCCATGTTGTGGGCTAACAGTGCCATCTATAGTTTGCATGCCAGAAATAAAACGATACGAGGTCATGTATAATCATCCTGACAAAGCAATATGGGAAACGTCAGGTTGAAAAAATGTAATGGTCCAGGGTTGTAGGCGAGAAAGATATGATCATATTTTAATACGCTAACAGATGAGCAGAGCAACAGGATGCAATCAGATTATCAGAGGAGGAAAAATGGACTGAATTGTAAATGATGGATAGTGTCGGGTGATGGCAGATAAAATGGACAGTGAGTGAATGAAGTAATTTGTTTTATAGTGAGACAACTGATGGAACAATTTCTTCAAGAGTGATATATTAAAGAAACAGTCTTGCCATTGGTTTTCTTTTTGAAAGATTATTAGTTACCAAGAGTTATGATTAACATTAAGAACCTTTTATTTCCGTCTGTTAATTTATTGAGTAGTTTTGTTGAAGCAGCACGAGTTGAGGTACTAGTTTGAATGGCATTCCTACTGAGGCTAAAGGTTTCAGGCAACTGAATTAGTATCTGACGCAAAGATGCTGCAACATAAATTCTGTATGTTGCATTCATCATAGTAGCCTGATAAAAAATGAATGCCTTGGAAATAAAGAAAAATACTAAACAAACTGACTGACAGCATAAAGAAGAATTTTAAGGGTAATCATAACTATTACAGCATTTAAGTGGGGTCCTCCTGATGAGCATTTTTTTGCTAAGAATCTTAAACATAAGCATCATAATTTCAAGATCCCTAATCATTTGACACACACACACACAAACACGCCCATACCTTTCCAGTTATCTCACATAGATGTGGGCATTATGCAATTAATATGTTGATCAACAATCAGAATTCTCCGCACAATGAATTTGATAAATCAGCAAATACATCGTAGGTGCTGAGCAGAAGGCATCACAGATTCACTTTTGCACACTGCCTAGCAGTTAGTTAAAAAAGACATTAAAAGAATCTGAGGAACTGGCCTCCTGCCTTTCCACATCATCAAAAATGATGCTTAATGCAGGCACATTATGAGAGAGGGAAAGGGAAAAATCACACATACTAGGGTGGATTTTGTTGAGCTCCCGCATCAGGCTCCGTGGCGGAGATGGGCTGGAAGATCGCATTGGCTGCAGCCCACCACAGAGCATGACGCCAGGATAGCCGGGCCCGATCTTCCCAGTGGCAGCGAGGCTCCGTGGTGGCTCCCCTGCCACTCGGTGACGGATCCAACTTTAAATATTTAAATAAAGCATAGGCATACATTTATATACCTTTCACTAGAGCATGGCTACCTGACTCGAACCCGACGGGACCTGATGACATGCGTCAGGTTTGGGTCAGGTCGGGTCGCTCTTCTGGGTCCGACATTCGGGCCCGGGTCGGGTCGGGTCGGATGTGGTTCTGTCGGGCTCGGGTCGGATGTGGTTTTGTCGGGCTCGGGTCGGATGTGGTTCTGTCGGGCTCGGGTCGGATGTGGTTCTGTCGGGCTCGGGTCGGATGTGGTTTTGTCGGGCTCGGGTCGGATGTGGTTTTGTCGGGCTCGGGTCGGATGTGGTTTTGTCGGGCTCGGGTCGGATGTGGTTCTGTCGGGCTCGGGTCGGATGTGGTTCTGTCGGGCTCGGGTCGGATGTGGTTCTGTCGGGCTCGGGTCGGATGTGGTTCTGTCGGGCTCGGGTCGGATGTGGTTCTGTCGGGCTCGGGTCGGATGTGGTTTTGTCGGGCTCGGGTCGGATGTGGTTTTGTCGGGCTCGGGTCGGATGTGGTTTTGTCGGGCTCGGGTCGGATGTGGTTTTGTCGGGCTCGGGTCGGATGTGGTTTTGTCGGGCTCGGGTCGGATGTGGTTTTCTCGGGCTCGTGTCGAGTTTCATTTGCAGACCTGAGCAGACCTTTACTTTTCACTGCAATCTTGCCAGCTATCCACGATCTTCCACATGACAGCCGGCAGTCACACACCTTCACTTTCCCATCTAGGGAAAGCTGGCATCACAGAGGTGGGGAAGGGAGAACTTAGGATTTTTAGTGAAGTTGGGGGTGTGGAATGGGGTCAACTCTGCATTTCTATTGTGGCGGGGGAGGAGGGGTGACCTCTGCATTTTGTGCAGTTGGGTGGAGGATAGGTCAGATATTAATTGTAAGTGTTTATTTTTGCGGGGTACAGGCCAGAAATCAAATCACGGTGTTTTTGGGGGCGAGACACTGGCTTCAACTATGCAGGTCTGGCAGTCCTTTAAAAATGGCGCCAGCACCTGCGCAGAGGCAGCTGATGCCTTTGCTGGCAACGCAGAGACTGCCCCTGCCATGTGATTAGGAGGAGAGACTGACCGCCCTGCGTATGTAGATGAGCTGTCACATGCTAGATCGTGATGGCATGGCAGATGTGCAGGACACCATTTTTTTCAACCACTGCCGCTCCCGGCGGCGGGAGAGTAAAACTCAGCCTACTTTATCAAAGTAACACAAAAATACAGCAATAAAAGTTACCAGGTCCATCCTCACTCCTATTGTCAGCTTTATGAACTTTTATGTCTCTCCCAGATCCACATTACTTTGTACGGCCTGGAGGGTGGAAGTGATCAACTTATCAATATATGAATGAATGCTAAGACCTGTTCTTTGGTTGAACAGCCAGAATGTGAGGTTGATTCAGTGCAGGAAACAATTTCTGCACACCCACACTCTTGGCAAGGTGATCCAGCAAAGACACATAAAACCTGGTCGCTGAGGACCCGATTGTCCAGATTGCCTGATAACCCTCCTGTAAAGCACCTTGGGACATTGCACTACATTAAAAACTGCTATTATAGATACAAGTGGTCTTTGTTAGCGTTGATTTGGAAGTTAGCCTGCTGCTTGAGATCCAAGCACTCTAACGTTGTAGTCTCTGTGTGTTCTTTTTGGGATGCCTTTGGATCCATTCATACATTGATAAGTTGATCACGTCCAACCTCCAGACTGTACAAAGTAATGTGGATCTGGGAGAAACATAATGGGGAAATGGAGGATTGGGGATAGCAATTGGTATTTTAAATAGACATTAATCAGTACTTGGAAGTGATTACAAACTTGTAATTTCATTGAGAAAGCAGATTCATTTTATAATAAGCATCCTTTGAATAAATCAGAATAATTTTCTAATAATCTGGAGCCACATTATCTAGCACATTTGATTCCATGCAATGAAATGAACAGCCAACTGCATCATAGCACATTATCCAAGGTCTCATCTCGGCTAATTCCAGTGTTTATATGGAGTCATTACGACTAGAAGGAGGCCATTTGGCCCATTGAGCTAATGCCGGCACTCTGTTCAGCTATCCAATCAGCTCCATTCCCCCCACCTGTCCCGTAGCTCTGCAAGTTTATTTCCCTCAAGCGCCCATCTAATTTATTTTTGAAATCATTCATCATCTCCGCTTCCATCAACCTTGAAGGCAACGAGTTCCAAGTCTTTACCACTCACTGCGTAAAACATTCTTCCTCACATCCTCCCTTACATCTCTTGCCCAAAACCATCAATCTGTGCCCCCCCCCATTCCTTGTATCATCAGCTAATGGGAACACCTTTTCTTTGTCTACCTTATCTAAACCTGCCATAATGTTATATAGCTCTTTCAAATCTCCCATCACTCTCCTTTGCTCCAAGGAGAACAACCCCGGATTCTCGAACCTAACCTTCTAACTAAAATCTCCCATTCCTGCCGCCATTCTGGTAAATTTCCTCTGCACCCTCTCAATGACCCTCACATCCTTCCTAAAGTGTGGTGACCGGACGGAATGCAATACTCTAGTTGGTGACATAACCAGAGCTTTATAAGGGTTCAGCATAACTTCCCTGCTTTTGTACTCAATGCCTCTATTTATGAAGCACAAGATCTGATATACGAACGTACATACGAACATATGAATTAGGAGCAGAGTAGGCCATTCAGCTCCTCGAGCCTGCTCCGCCATTCAATAAGATCATGGCTGATCTGTTTCTATCTTGAATTCCACACGCCCATCTACTCCCGATAACCTTTGATTCCCTTGCTTAACAAGAATCTATCTACCTCCGCCTTAAAAATATTAATTGACCCTGCCTCCACCGCCTTCTGAGGCAGATAGTCCAAAGTCGCACAACCCTCAGAGAAAAAATTTCTCTTCATCTCTATCCTAAAAGGGCGACCCGTAATTTTAAAACCGTGCTATGCTTTGCTAAGTACTGTCTCACTATGTCCTTCCACATTCAAAGATCTTTGCACATGACCACCCCCACGCCCTCCCCCAGGTCCCTCTGGTAATGTACATGCTTTAGAACTGTGCAGTATAGTCTATATTGTCTCTCCCTATCCCTTCTTCCAAAATGCATCACCTGACATTTCTCTGTATAAATTTCCATCCGCCACTTGTCTGCCCATACAGCTAGCCTACCTACGTCCTATTGCAGTCAATTGGTATTATCCTCACTGTCTGCACACTTCCAAATTTGGTATCATCAGCAAATTTTGAAATTTTATTCTGCATTCCAAAATCCAAGTCATTTACATATCAAAAAAAAGCAGTGGTCCAAGCAGTGAACCTTAGGGAATGCACTGTCTACCATCCTCCAGTCTGAGAAACAATCAATATCCATGACTTGCTGTTTATCAAGCTGACACTGACCCACCTATTCCATGAGCCTCAATTTTGTTAACCAACATTTTATGTGGTACTTTGTCATCGAACATTCCTTGTTCCATTCCTACTCATGTCCACCCAACCACCACCACCCCCACCCCCCCCCAACCACCCCGCCCCCTACACCTCACCTCTTTTACCGTTACAACGATGACTGTATCTCTACCATTTCCTGCTTTGGTCCTGAACTGGAAAATTTCATCGACTTTGCTTCCAATTTACACCTTTCGCTCGCCTTCGTGTGGTCCACCTCTGATGCTTCTCCTCACTTCCTCGACTTTTCTATCTCTATTTCATAGAATCACAGAAATTTACAGTATGGAGGGAGGCCATCGGGCCTCTTGCGTCTGTGCCGGCTGACAAATAGTCATCCAGCCTAGTCACATTTTACAGCTCTTAGTTTGTAACCTTGTAGGTTACAGCACTTCAAGTGCCCATCCAACTACTTTTTATATGTTATGAGGGTTTCTGCCTCTACCACCCTTTCATAGATTGAGTTCCAGATCTCTACCACCCTCTGGGTGAAAATATTTTCCCTCAAATTCCCTCTAAACCTCCTAGCTCTTACCCTAAATCTATGCCCCCTGGTTACAGACCCCTCAAAGAAAAGACATAGGGCCTTCCTATCCACTCAATTTAGAACCCTCATACTTTTATACATTTCAATTACATCTCCCCCTCAGCCTCCTCTGTTCAAAAGAAAACAAACCTAGTGTCTCCAATCTTTCCTCATAATTAAAATTCTCCGGTCCAGGCAACATCCTCGAAAGTATCCTCTGTACCCTCTCTAGTGCAATCACATCTTTCCTATACTGCAGTGCCCAGAACTGCACACGGTACTCCAGCTGTGGCCTAACTAGTGTTTTATACAGTTCCAGCATAGCCCCTCAGCTCTTACATTCTATGCCTCGCCTAATAAAGGCAAGTATCCCATATGCCTTCTTGACAACCTTATCTACCTGTCCGGCTACCTTCAAGGATCTGTTAACATGCACTCCAGGGTCCCTCTGTTCCTCTATACTTCTCAGTATCCTGCCATTTATTGTGTATTCCCTTGCCTTGTTGGTCTTTCCCAAACGTATCACCTCACACTTCACCAGATTGAACTCCATTTGCCACTTTTCCACCCACCTGACTAGTTTATTGATTCCTTCCTGCAGTCTACAATTTTCTTCTTCATTATCAACAACACGGCCAATGTTTGTATCATCTGCAAACTTCTTAATCATACCCACTAGATTCAAGTCCAAATCATTGATATCCTACTCCCGAGTGTGGTTAATAATGTTTTTGATTAATGCTATCTTGGAAAGCCATATCTTAAGTACCTTTAAAAGAGAGATTTCTTTATAGGCTATAAAGAGGAAACCATTAACAACATAAGTTTCATCAGAGGCTATAGAATATCAGAATGTAAAAGCCAGGGTGTCTTACATGGAGAATGTTTATCTGCTTTCTGTATTCGTGAGGAATTGAGAAACAGAGCATTTTTATCAGGTTTCTGCATTCGTAATAGAGATCTCTGTCAGAGGTTGTGTTATGTTGGAATGTTACACTAAATGAAACCTTGTATGTGACTTGCAGTTACAGCTAGACACTGTTGAGTTAGGATATAGGTTCATGCCTGCATTTCCCCCGTGATGCAGATTCCATTTGACAGGCAGGCTATTAAAAAGAGTCCTGAGTGTGATGTGCCACAGAATAGTATAACATCATTTCCCACCCATGAGGGTGGAAATCGCGGAGGCACTGGCCGCAGTTTTTCAGTATTCCTTAGACTCGGGGATGGTGCAGAGGACTGGAGAATTGCAAACGTTACACCCTTGTTCAAAAAAGGGTGTAAAGATAAGCCCAGCAACTACACGCCAGTCAGTTTAACTTCGGTGGTGGGAAAACTTCTAGATGAAATAATTCGGGACAAAATTAATAGTCACATGAACAATGAGGGTTAATTAAAGAAAGCCAGCATGGATTTCTTAAGGCAAAATCATGTTGGAGCTTTTTGAGGAGGTAACAGAGAGGGTTGATGAGAGGAATGCAGTTGATGTGGTGTACATGGACTTTCAAAAGGCATTTGACACAGTGCCACACAACAGGATTGTGAGCAAAGTTATAGCTCATGAAATAAACGGGACAGTAGCAACATGGATACAGAATTGGCTGAGTGACATGAAACAAAGAGTAGTGGTTAATGGATGTTTTTCGGGCTGGAGGAAGGTTTGTCATGGAGTTCCGCACGAGTCAGTGTTGGGACCCTTACCTGATATATATTAATGACTTAGACCTTGGTGTACTGGGCACAGTTTCAAAGTTTGTGGATGATATGAAACTTGGAAGCTTTGTGAACTGTGTGGACGATTGTGTGGAACTTCAAAAGGGTGCAGACAAGTTGGTGGAATAGGCAGACAGGTGGCAGATGAAGTTCAATGCAGAGAAATGTGAAGTCATTCATTTTGGTAGGAAGAACATGGAGAGACAATATAAAATAAAGCGTACAATTCTAAAGGGGGTGCAGGAGCAGAGGGACCTGGGTGTATATGTGCATAAGTCATTGAAGGTGGCAGGACAGGTTCAGAGAGCAGTTAATAAAGCATACTGTATCCTGGGCTTTATTAAGAGGGGCATAGAGTACAAGAGCAAGGAAGTTACGTTGAACTTATTTAAGACATGGATTCAGGCTCAGCTGGAATATTGTGTCCAGTTCTGGACGCTGCACTTTAGGAAATGATGTGAGGGCATTGGAGAGAGTACAGAAAGATTCACGAGAATGGTTCCAGGGATGAGAAACTTCAGTTATGAAGATAGATTGGAGAAATTAGGACTGTTTTCCTTGGAGGAGAGAAGGCTGAGAGTTGATTTGATGGAGATATTCAAAATTATGAGGCGTCTGGACAGAGTAGATAGGGAGAAACTGTTCCCACTCGTGAAAGGATCAAGAATGAGAGGGCACAGATGGAAAGCAATTGGTAAGAGATGCAAAAGTGACAAGAGGAAAAACTTTTTCATGCAGCGAGTGGTTAAGGTCTGGAATGCACTGCCTGAGAATGTGGTGGCGGCAAGTTCAATTGAAGCATTCAAAAGGGAATTGGACTGTTATTTGAGAAGGAAGAATGTGCAGGACTATGGGTAGAAGGCGGGTGAATGGCACTAAGTGAATTGCTCTTTCAGAGAGCTGGCGCAGACACGATGGACCGAATGGCCTCCTTCTGCGCTGTAATAATTCTGTGATTCTATGATCTCATGTATACCAAATCTATGTCACTCAGGAGAGATGTCAAACAGAATAGAGGCGCTTCTCCACAGAGAAAAAATGCTCGTCATCCATATACATAAAAAAAAGTATTTCAAATACAAGGGCCTAGATATTTGTTTGCACTGCACTCAATTTTCACTGCATATAATTTTTGTTAGGGCATTCTTTAGTCATCTGGGACACTCACCTCAAAATGAAGTTAGTGGCCCACAACTTGCATAGACAATGGGCAGAACACTTCTTTCAGGTAAAAGTAAAATACTGCAGATGCTGGAAATCTAAAATAAAAACAGAACCTGGTCAGAAACATTAACTCTGCTTCTCTCTCCACAGATGCTGCCTGACCTGCTGAGTATCTCCAGCACTTTCTGTTTTTATTACTTCTGTTCCAGGTCCCTTTCTGAAATAGGTTTGCCACTGACTGCAGCTTGAGCCATGCAGGTTCAATTTTCTCCAGCATCCAAACTAGTACTCTTTAAAGGAACCACTGAAGGCAACCACCACAAAGGGAAGGAAACACTTTTACTTAGTTGAATGTGGAGCTAGGAGAAACGGGAGTGGTTCTTGGCTCCACATTACAGCTGTGGCCCGCTTCCAGCTACGTCCCTCCCAGCTTTGCTGCTGCCCTCGGCCAGCAACTTGCTCAATCTGCAAAGGGTGAACTGCCTCTGGAGCCACTACTGCTGCAGCTTGTCAGTACCATACTAATGAGGCCGGTGGACCAACATCCCATGCCACCACACCCAGACCGTGCCCCAGCCAGGAAGTCTCCCTCACAAAACTTAGTCGCTTTCTTCGAGAGTGAAATTTAATGATGCCTCTGCACTCAAACTGTCAGTGCCAGTAATGCATGATTTTAGCTTCAGTTGGGTTAGAAAGGAGCAGCTTACCAGCCTAAGAGTTTACATAAGGGTTATAATAATGTTTTTGATGCCTGGAATCCTATTTGCAAACGATGCACCTATAACTCTTTCTGCACTATAAATTTATGGAAAATCAATACTTCCTGTGTAAAATTCTTAACTGAATGTAAAGTGCTATTATTTACATAAGGATAACAGGAAGGAATCTTACCCAGGCCGATTGATGCCTAATCAAACACCTCACAGAGCTGATGATCCTAGCCTAGCTGTTAAGTATTGGGGTTATAGAGTAAAACCTTTCATCTGACAATTCCACCTGACTAGGATGAGAATCTTCACCTTCCAAAAGATCAGGAGTCATTCATGCTGAGAGTGCTGTCTTCTTAATCTAGTTTTGGCAATGCTTTAGACAGCAAACCCACAGTAATCGATTTGAACAAAACAACTTAATTAAAAATTGGTAATAGATATTTTCTAGAACAATCTTCATTTATGTATGAAGCATTCACTACAGACCTAAAAATATTAATGACAAATAGTATCAATATAAATTCCACACTCTCTCCAAAAAAAAAAGAAACTGCTCTTCTCAGTAGCAATTTAAAAAGTATGTCCTGCATAATCATATAAATTGGCACTAAGTTAGCTCTAAATATTGAAAATAAGTTTTGTGCAACTGCCACATCTCTGATTCCTTTTGAGAAACGGTGGTGGTAGTTTGCTAATGGCACTCTTTCAGTAGGGTATTTCCATATTTTTACAGGAATTTTATTTTTTATTCGTTCATGGGATGTGGGCATCACTGGCTAGGCTAGCATTCATTGCCCATCCCTAATTGCCCTTGAACTGAGTGCCTTGTTAGGCCATTTCAGAGGGCATTTAAGAATCAACCACATTACTGTGGGTCTGGAGTCACATGTAGGCCAGACTACATAAGCAAATTTCCTTCCCTAAAAGACATTAGTGAACCAGATGGGTTTTTACAACAATCGACAATGGTTTCATGGTTACCATTAGACTAGCTGTTTTTTTTAATTCCAGATTTTTTGATTAAATTCAACTTTCACCATCTGCCATGGATGGGATTCGAACCCATGTCCCCAGAGCATTAGCCTGGGTTTCTGGATTACTAGTCCAATGACATTACCACTATGCCACCTTCTCCCCAATATTTACTGTGAGAAAATTATGAACTCAGAGAAATAATGAATATGAGACATTTCATGTGATACAATATGCACCCTGGTTCCCATTATCTCAGTAATAACCTATTGAAAAGAAAGAAGGAAAACTTGCATTTATATCACGCCTTTCATGACCTCAGGACATCCCAATGCACTTTACAGCCAATGAAGTACTTTTCAAATGTAGTCCCTGTTGTAATGTTACAGTAATTTGATATCTGGGTTACCACAAAGTGTCTGAAATAGAACAGTCAGAATATGTAGAATCACTATGGATTTATGACCATGCTTCACTGAACTAGTAGGTTCCAATTTAATGGGCCCCACTGACAAAGTGATACTTGTAGGTTAATGAGGTATGTCAACGTCAGCCAGGTAGAACTACTTTTGTTTTTATCAAAATGCCAGGGGAAGTGCAGTAGTTTACAGGAAAAAAATCTGATGGATGTCTGGCAGTAATACAGGAGAATTGAAAGCTAAAACTATTTTACTTCCTTATTCCATTCAATAATTCCCATTGTAGCTGCATATTGACAAAAGAAAGCACGCAGGAACTTTCATTAGTGAATTTCTATTGCCCTGGCTACATTTTGGCGCTATTAGTAATGGTGGAAATGCAGTGTGTAAATCTTAGTATCGAGCAACCAAATCCAAATGACTTTTGTTTCATCACTGTTTATACCATTCGACTCCTGCTAGGTCGCACAATGCGTGGACAGCCACATATACCAGGCATTCCACTTGCCTCCAAAACTTGCATATAGTCACAATATACAATACATGCTTTTATCTACACAGAGGTCCTCCATATTTCAGGGAAAAATAAATCATTCAACTGTGTAAATCCTGTGTAAACTAGACAGCATACTGAACCAATGTGCTGGATTTTCCTTCAAATTACCATCCATTTCACGGCAGATTTGTAGTGCTAAATGGAGTAAAATAGTCAGTAACACATGCCCCTAAAAAAATGTCTCAAATGGGACCAAACATTTCCTGGTTAAAAGCAATCAGTCCCCTTTAAAGCCTGCCAGGAGACCACTATATCACATTTAAATGGGGTCAAGTGAGCATGGCTAATCTCTTCAACCTCTTTTCCCCAACCTCCCCCCTAAAACTGCCCTAAATAATTACTGCTCCTATATAAACTTCAGTAGGAGCACAAGCAAGGTAACCACATATTGCAGGAGTCAGTACCATAGCATGCAAATCAGGACTGGGAGTTAAAATCTCCCAGGCCTCATGCCCTGGAAGGCTAGGGGGATTGCCGCTCACTTTATCTCCACAATCAAGATCCTCACTCCAAGTTACTATCAGGGCTTATTTCTCTGCAGAATCTGTTTGGCAGAACCTGGTAGTTCCTCTCTGCAGTGGCTGTCTCATCCCTGATATGTCTTGCTAGAGCAGATATTCTAACCCAGTCTTTTGCTGCCTTTCTGCAGTGCCTCCCTAACAGAGCTTTAAGCTAATCATCCTGCTGTGCCTCATACATTCTTCTTGCCTGAGTTGCATAATGCATTGAAAAACCAATTAGTGCCTGCTTAGCATAGTGGCAAAGCATATTTTAATGTTGCTATTTAAAGCTTCTTCAGCTTCTACTTCTGGTGGCAGTGTCTGTGTTTATGATTGTAGTTATTAAATATGACTCAGCTGCTGTATGGTTTACTAAGGAAAAAATTGTGCTGTTCTGATTGTCCTCACATTAATGTTGGATGCATATGTGGTGTTGTATTCAGCTTTTCCTACTATATATACCTGCAGAGTGTAGGGATAATGGGTATGTAGTTGAATTGGAAGGAAGTGATACTTACCTGGCAGGGGAGAGACCATGATCAGTAGCCTTTGATTCTGTTCCAGGTAAGTTTTGAGTAAAATGACTGTAACCAATTCTAGAGCTTCAGGCCAGACAGTGCGTAACACCGTTCGGGTGGTGGTGAAGGATAATGAAGAAAGTGCACCAGTTGACCATAAAGGCCTGCTACCCAACCCGAACCCGCCAGGACCCGACGACATGTGTCGGGTTCGGGTCAGGTTGGGCCGCTCTTCCGGGTCCGGCCATATATATTAATGACTTGGATGTGAATGTAGGGGGCATGATTAGTAAGTTCACAGATGACACCAAAAGTGGTGGTATAGTGGACAGTGAAGAAGGTTGTCTAAGGTTACAACAGGATATAGATCAACTGGGAAAGTGGGCAAGGGATTGGCAAATGGAATTTAATGCAGACAAGTGCGAAGTGATGCATTTTGGGAAGTTAAACCAGGGCAGGACATATACAGTGAATGGCAGGGCCCTGGGGAGTGTTGTTGAGCAGAGAGACCTTGGGGTGCAAGTACATAGTTCCCTGAAAGAGGTAACACATGTAGACAGGGTGGTGAAGAAGGCATATGGCATGCTTGCCTTCATCGGCTGAGGCATTGAGTACAAGAGTTGGGACGTCATGTTACAGTTGTACATAATGTTGGTTAGGCCACATTTGGAGTACTGTGCGCAGTTCTGGTCACCGCACTACAGGAAAGATGTGATTAAGCTAGAGAGGGTGCAGAAAAGATTCACAAGGATGTTGCCTGGTTTGGAGGGCTTGAGTTATAAAGAGAGATTGGATAGGCTGGGTCTGTTTTCCCTGGAGCGAAGGAGGCTGAGAGGGGACATGATAGAGGTATATAAAATTATGAGGCATAGATAGGGTAGATAGCCAGAGTCTGTTTCCCATGGTAGGGGTGACTAAAACTAGAGGGCATAGATTTAAGGTGAGAGGGAGGAGGTTTAAAGGGGATCAAAGGGGTAAATTTTTCACACAAAGAATAGTGGGTATCTGGAATGAGCTGCCAGAGGAGGTGGTGGAGGCAGGAATAGTAGCAACATTTAAGAGGCATCCGGACAGGTACTTGAATAAGAAAGGCATAGAGGGATATGGAATTAATGCAGGCAGGTGGGATTAGTATAGATAGGCATTATGGTCGGCATGGACGTGGTGGGCCGAAGGGCCTGTTTCTATGCTGTACGACTGTATGACTCTATGATTCGGGTCGGGTCGGGCACACACAGCAAGAATTGCAGGTAAGTGTTGAAAGTTAAAAACTTACCTGAGCTGCGAGTCTGGGATGTCAATCAGGGAAACCCTGAGTCTGCGCAGTGAGCTTCTCCATGACGTCATCACGCTCTTGCTGCAGCTTCCTGAAGATTGGGAGTCGGAAGGTACGTAAAGGGAACATTGCAGGGGTCGGGTCGGGTCGGGGTGAGTCGGGCTCGGGTCAGGTCGGGCTCGGGGGGGGAAAATGGAGGGACTTGGGTCGGGTAGTGGTTCCGTCAGGTTCGGGTCCGTTTTTTTTTTTGGCACTTGAGCAGGCCTCTAGTTGACCGTACCTTCTTCATTAAGAAAATCCTTATTGATTGCTGTGGATTCCAAGCTGCAGACATCTTCTGCCTGCAGGACTTCCCCAGCAGTGGATATTTTGACACAACGTTCAAGAATGTGGCAGGATGCATCACGTTCCTGAAGGTGTTCAAGGAGAAGGGAAACCAGGCACCGCTGTCGATTATCACAGTGGAGCAGCTCTTCGCACTGCCGGTGATGACCATCCACCTCTATACCCCCATGTTCCTGGATGTACTCACCTTCCTCGCCAGGTGTGTCGAGGGGGCTGGCAGCAGCACTGATGTCAAAGACTCATTTGGGATTTGGACCAGCAAGCAGCAGGTCAAGGTGACCTTGAAGGTTGATGCCAATGGAGCCATCACCCATCCCCCCTCCAGCTTCGCTATCGGGGGAAGTCAAGGCTTCTTGGTCTATGCGGGGCAACCCAGAGTTTGTCGTACCTGTGGCTAATCTGGTCATGTGGTGGCCAACTGCAGCACAGCCATCTGCAAGAAGGAAAACAATCAGAACAAGGACTGTAAACAGAGTAAGTGTTGCAACCTGTGTGGTGGGGCAGGCCACCTCTACAAAACCTGCCCCAAACGCTGCCTCAGTTATGCACAGGCGGCAAGGTCCAATGAAAGGCCGGGAGAAGGAATGGTGAACGAGTCTGGTGCTGGGAGGGAGACAAGCAATCCTTCCCGCAGGGAGAAAAGCCTATCTGAGAAGGAGAAGAAAGGGGAGGCAGCTGCAACCAGTGATCCAACATCTACCCCGTGCCCAGAAACTCCTCCTCTACAGACAGAATCAATGGAGCAGGAGGCAGCAGATGGACAAACTGGTCAGAGGCAAGTGGTAAAAAGGAAAACCACAAAGAAAAGGCCTCCAAAAAAGGAACCGGTCACCATCCAAAAAAGTGGCAAGAAGAGGCTACCAGCTGAGGCAGACTACGGTAGCTCCTCCGCATTGGACGAGGAAGGGCCGGAAAGACGGCACCTAAAAAAGAAGTGACAGAACTCAAAGGAACTGGAAGAGCAAGCCTCCCAGCTCCAGGACATTGGAAGCTGTGATGGGCCCAGCGTGCCCCAACTCCAAAGCGTTGAACCCAGCGAGATTCCCAGCATACCCCAGCTCCGGGAGACTGAGAGCAGTGAAGCGTCTGGTGCACTCCAGCTCCGGGAAGCCAGGAGCAGTGATGTCTTCGAGGAGGGACAAAGGAGAAAGACACCACCAGCAGAGGACAGCCCAAGCCTTGCTGCCTACAAGACGCCCCCGAAGTCACCCCAGCAGAACAAAACCCCCATGAGTAACCAGGAAGGGTTTCTGAGCCCAACGAATGGGAAAGCTTGTGTACACTATGGGTATGCAGGAACATACCCAAGGACTGGGACTAGCAAGGACACCTGGTGTGGTAAGCAATACCCAACTTTAACATCAGTATAAGATTGCTTCGATTAACGTGCATAGTGTTAAATCCACTAAGCAATGTGTTTCGACCTCGAAGACCTCACCAAGTTCAAAGCCAACCTGCTGTTTCTGCAGGGCTGTGGAATCCCGCACCTCGGCACTTACAGGCAATAGTCGGGATGGTGGTCCCAAGGGCCATCGATCTGGTCAGGGAGTAATGATTCCCGTTCCTCTGGCCTAGGTATTCTGCTGGTGGGCAGTCGCCTCCTCATAGCAGATGTAATGCACAACAATGCTCCTCTCCGGCTGATCAACATGTACGCCCCAGCTCAATGCAGCAAGCGGCTGACGGTCCTCCAGCAGCTCCCACTGCTGCTGGCGACTTCCAGGCCGGTCATTCTTGGCGGTGACTTCAACTGCATCATTGATGCAGCTGGACAATCAGCAGTGACGACAGCAAACTAGACGCTATATCCAGATTCCTAATGGAAAGAGCAAAAGATGCCAAGCTGCATGGCGTTTTCAGCAACCCTGCAGACGGAGCCCAGCGTAGATACACCTGGTCAAGACTGGAGGGGTCTGCCCCGTTCCAGGATTGACTTGCTGTTTGTGTCCCATGCTTTCAGGGTCAGATCCACCGACGTCAAGCCGGTGTTCTTCTCTGACCACTGCCTCTTAGTGGCCGACTGTCACTTACAGGATGACCAGCGGATTGGCAGGAGGACATGGAAGCTGAATATTACACTGCTAACCCCAGAGAACACTGAGAAGCTCAAAAGGGATTACAAAGGTTGGATAACCGTGAAACCCCTCTTTGAGTCTCCGGTGCACTGGTGGGAAGCAAGCAAGGTGAACATCTTTATCCTCAAAAGGTGTTCAGAGGGCAAGAGAGAGACAGAGGGATATGTCCCGACTCCAGAAAGGAATTCAAAACCTGCACCGGCTGCAGTCGATGAGGGTTGGGGTCAAGGAGAATCTCCAAGAGGTGAAGAGTCAGCAAGCTTTGCTCTTTGCCATGAAGGCCTCCAAGATCACCAGAGTCCACTCCATTGAGCAGGATGAGCTTTGCTCGTATTTCTTCTTCCAAAAGGTACACAGAGAGAGCTCTGTGATCAGCTGCCTGAAGTAAGAGGATGGCTCGGTAACATATTTGCAGTCTGACATACTGAGGATTAGCAAATCCTTTTATGCTGGGCTATACGATGGGAAGCCCATGCACAACATGGCCTCCCAGTCTTTCCTGTCATCTATCACGGAGGTCTTAGATGACAGCATGCGGGAGAATCTGGACAAACCGCTAACTCTGCACGAACTTACAAAGGCCGCCACGTCCTGCGAGACAAGTAAAACATCCGGAAGCAACGGCTTACCAGTTGAATTGTATTCAGTTCTGTGGGACTGGATCGGCCCAGACCTGCTGGAAGTATACGAGAGTATGCTTCTGGCCGGCAGCATGTCAGAATCCATGAGGAAAGGCATTATCACCCTCATCTACAAGCAAAAGAGGGAAGAGGGCAGAAATCAGAAATTGGCAGCCCATCTCACTGCTTAATGTAGACTACAAGATTCTGTCCAAAGTCATTGCCAGTCGGGTCAAGTCTGCTCTGGAGTTGGTGATTCACCCTGACCAGACCTATACTGTACCAGGCAGGAAGATATCTGATAGTCTCGTGCTACTCAGGGATACAATTGCCTATGTATGGGACAGGGGCCAGGAGAAGGCTTTTGACTGGATATCACACACATACATGATGGATGTGCTTTCCAAAATGGGGTTTGGGGAGGGAATCCACAATTGGATCAAACTGCTGTGCACAGACATTAGCAGTGCCGTCTCAATCAATGGGTGGGAATCAGAAAGTTTCCCAATCAAATCTGGAGTCAGACAGGGCATTCGTCTCTCTCCTGCCTTGTTTGTCTGCTGTATCGAACCTTTTGATGAGTTCATTAGGAAAGATGCGGGCATAAGAGGAGTGACAATCCCAGGCAGCGGAGGCACTCGGGTCAAAGCCTCGCTGTACATGGACGCATCGCCATCTTCTGCTCGGATCTGTTGTCCGTTCGCAAACTGTTGAGCATCTGCGACCAGTTCGAACTGGCCTCAGGAGCCAAAATAAATCGAGGCAAGAGCGAGGCCATCTTCTTTGGGAACAGGGCCGACCAATCCCTTGTCACCTTCAGATCAGACTACCTGAAGGTGCTAGGAATATGGTTCGGAAAGGCTGGGGCGTGGCCAAAACCTGGAAGGTGTGAGTAATCATGGTACATCATGAACTGAGCATGTGGGAGCAGCTTTCTTTCTCCATTGTGGGTAAGAACCTTGTCATCAGGTGCAAGGCGATCACCTTGCTGTATGTGGCGCAGGTCTGGCCCATACCCCACTCCTATGCCATGGCGGTCACCCAACCCATTTTCCGTTTTTTCTGGAGATGCAAAATGGACCAGGTCTGGAGGGACA
>NW_027141028.1:0-49102 GCF_036365525.1 Heterodontus francisci
TTTAATTTTATACGCTAATCTGTTATGTGGGACTTTGTCGAAAGCCTTCTGAAAGTCCAAATAAACCACATCCACTGGCTGTCCCTCATCAACTCTACTAGTTACATCCTCGAAGAATTCTTGTAGATTTGTCAAGCGTGATATCCCTTTCGTAAATCCATGCTGACTCTGTCCGATTCTACCACTTTTCTACAAGTGCTCTGCTATAAAATCTTTGATAATGGACTCTAGAACTTTCCCCACTACCGACGACAGGCTGACTGGTCTATTATTCCCTGCTTTCTCTCAACCTCCCTGAAGTTGCATTAGCTACATTCCAATCTGTAGGAAATGTTCCAGAATCTATAGAATCTTGGAAGATGACCACCAATACATCCATTATTTATCAGACCACTTCCTTCAGTACTCTGAGATGTAGATTAACAGGCCCTGGGAATTTATCGGCCTTCAATACCATCAATTTCCCCAACACCATTTCTCTACTAATACTGATTTCCTTCAGTTCCTCTCTCTCACTAAACCCCGTGTTCCCCAACATTTCTGGTATGATAATTGTATTCTCCTTTGTGAAGACAGAACCAAAGTATGCATTTAGTTGGTCAGCCATTTCTTTGTTCCCCATAATTAATTCCACTGTTTCTGACGGTAAGGGACCTACATTTGTCTTCATCAATCTTTAAATCTGTTAAATCCACACTTGACTATTCCAATTATATCCTGGTCACCCTCCCAGTTATAAACCTTGATAAAGCACAGCCCATCTAGAACTCTGCTGCCTGTAAACTAATTCACATCAAATCCTGATCACCCATCACCCCAAATCCTGATCACCCATCACCCCTGTGCTCACTGATCTACATTAGCTCCGGGACCGGCAGCACCATAAATTTAATATTCTCATTCTTGTGTTTGAATCTCACCCTCAATTAGTCCCATTGCCCTGTCCATTCCCATATTCCTGCCTTCAAGTCTTTTCTTCAATTCCCATTTAAAAAAGGCTTCTTTACCTCTGTTTCTGTCTATGGCAGGTATTCTCAGCTCTGCAGTGTCACTGGGCCCAATGCCATGGAAGTGTGGATCCATAAAATGGTATGGGCTGAGCTGCCGGTCACTTTCAGTGCTGCATGCTAAACAGGGCTCTAGTCCCTGTTCACCAAGTATGTGCTGGTAGTGTGCAGAGGGATCTGATCTGACACCAATCAGCCATTCCAGCAGCTTTGCTATACGTCTTTTAAACTAAGTGATGGGGGTGTGGTACATTGAGCTGTGTGAGAGGTTGGTGATGTTGGGGGTAGGAGATGCCATGTGGCGATGAATTCACTGAAATTGAGCACCCGTGTGAGCTCATTAAACTTCTTCTGGCTGTGCTGCCAGGTCCTTGGGGCTAGATTCTTGCATTTGACCTCCCAGACCACCTGCTCCCATTCCCTTCGGAAGACGTTCCTTAAGGGTCTCCGCCCCACCCCACAGAAACATGGCCACTCTCCTCTGGTCAACCTCCATGACTAAGGCCTCCAACACCACATCCGTGAACAGCAGAGACCTCTCTCTGTCCTAGTATTCCATTTGCCTTGTCTCCAATTGCAGCATTCACAGTCAGCAGCAGCAGCCTCCTGTGATTCAGTAAAGCTTCCCTTTAAGAGGGACAGACTACCTTTAAGAGCTGAATCCTGGCTGAAGCACGTGCCAGCCTCACACACAGTTAGGTCCCTGTTAAGCCTGCAGACAGACAGCAGTGCGTGTCACCCTGGGCAGCACGTAGAATTCATGCAAATGAGGAGGCAGCAGGAAGTTTGTGTGTCACCTGCCTCAACAGGAATGGGCACTGGCAGATCACGAATCACAATCCCTACCCCTGAAAACTGGTACAAACTTCACTTTCACTCTGTCTCTATTTTTCTTCCCTTCTTTCACCCTTTCTCCATCTCTCTCTGTGTCTCTTGTTCATATAATCAGAGATTGATGCAGCACATAAAGAGGCTATTCGGTCAGTGCTGTCTCTTTGAAAGAGATATCTAATTAGTTCCACTCCCTCCTCTTTACCCAGACTCCGAATGTTTTTTTTTCCTTGTCAAGTTTTTGTTATATTCCCTTCTGAAAGATATTATTGAATCTGCTTCCACCATGCTTTCAGGCAGTGAATTCCAGATCCTACCCACAGACAGATTGGACCAAATATCCATGGAAGGGTTAACGCTCAAAAGGAGGCTATTCAGCCCAATGTGTCTCTGCTGGCTGAAAAAACTAGCCGCCCAATCTCATCCCATCTTCCAGCCGCTGGTCCATGGCCTTGCCAGTTGCAGCACTTCAGGTGTAGATCCAGGTACCTTTTAAAATAATTGATGGTTTTTGCCTACACCTCCGTCCTGGCAGTGAATTCCAGACACCCACCACCCTCTGGGTGAAAAGGTTTTTCCTCATGTCCCCTCTGATCCATCTACCAATCAATTAAATCTGTGCCCTCTGATAATTAACCTACCCGCTAGGGGAAACAGGTCCTCCCTGGTTACTCTATCTGGGCCCCCTCATAATATTGTACACCTCAATCAAGTCACCCCTAAGTCTCCTCTGTTCTAAAGAAAACAATATTAGCCTATCCAATCTTTCATCATGGATGCAATTTTCCATCACTGGTAACATTCTTGAAAATATTCTCTGTACTCTCTCCAAAGCAATTATGTCCTTCCTGTAATGTGGTGACCAGAACTGTACACAATACTCCAGCTGTGGCCTAACCAGTGTTTTATACAATTCCAGCATTACATCCCTCCTTTTGTATTCTATATATCCACCAGTAAAGGAAAGCATTCCATATGCCTTCTTCACCTCTCTGTCTACCTGTCTTGCCACCTTCCGGGACCTGTGGACAAACACTCCAAGGTCTCTAACTTCTTCTACCCCTTTCAATATCCTCCTGTCTGTTGTGTATTCCTTCACTTTATTTGCCGTTCCCAACAGCATTACCTCACAGTTCCCCAGATTGACTTCCATTTGCCACTTTTCCGCCCACTCAACCAAACCATTTAACCATTGATATCATTCTGGAGTACACAGCTATCCTCTTCACTATCAACTACATGACCAATTTTTGTGCCATCAGCAAATTTCCACTCATGCCTCCCACATTTAAGTCCAAAGCATTAATATACATCACAAATTGCAAGGGACCCAACACTGAGACATGGGAACGCCACTAGACACCGCTTTCCATTCACAAGAAACATCTGTCGACCATTACCCTTTGTTTCGTGACATTGATCCAATTTTGGAAGCAACTTGCCACATTCCCCTGTATCTCATGAGCTTTCACTGTTCTGATCAGTCTGCCATGTGGGACCTTTTCAAACGCCTTACTAAAATACATGTAGACCACATCCACTGCACTACCTTTATCAATCCTTCTTGCTCCTTCCTCAAAAAACTTAATTGTGTTAGTAAGACAAGACCCTCCCTTAGCAAATCCATGCTGACTATCCCTGATTAATCTTTGCCTTTGTAAGTGACAGTTTATCGTTGCTCTGAGAATTGATTCCAATAATTTGCCCACCGATGTCCAACTAAAGGCCTGCTCGGGTCTGGAAATAAAACCCGACCGATCCTGACAGAACAACATCGGACCCGAGCCTGACCCTACCATATTGCACTCACTGGACTGAGCACTTTTGGATGGAATGGGAGGAAGCTGCAGCATGAGCGTGGTGACATCATAGAAACACTCACTTTCTCACTGCGCAGACTCAGAGTCTGTGGATTCCAGATGCACGTTTCCCTCCTTGACATCTCGGACTCTCAGCTGAGGATGACTTTTCAAACTATAATGCTTACTTTCTCAACTTCCCTTTTCCTCCCAGCCGAGCAAAAGGTAGTACTGTGTGTGTCTGACCCAACCCGAGCCCGAAAGCCGGATCCGGAAGAGCGACCCGAACCCGACATATGACGTCGGGTCTCGTCGGGTTTGGGTCGGATAACAGGCCTTTAGGTCAGACTGACCAGCCTCTAATTATTTGGCCTATCCTTCGCACCATTTTTAAACACTGGCACTATGTTCACAACCTCCAATCGTCTACTGCCTCGCCTGTATCTAGTGAGAATGTGAAGATGATCCCCAGAGTATCTGCTATTTCCCCCCTCGCTTCCTTTAACAGCCTGAGCTACGATCCATCCGGTCCTGGCGACTTATCCACGTTCAAGGATTTCAAACCCTCGAGTACTTCCTCTCTCATTATGCTTATTGTATCTAATATTTCACACTCCTCCTCTTTAACTACAATGTCTGCATCATCCGTCTCTTTTATGAAAACGGAGACATAAAATCCACTACGGACCCTGCCAACATCTTCTGCATCCACGCACAAACTACCTTTTACATCTCTGATAGGCCCTCCCCTTTCCTTAGTTATCCCTTTATTCTTAATGTACTGATAAAACAACTTTGGGTTTTCCTAGATTTTACCTGCCAATATTTTTTCATGCCCTCTCTTTGCTTTCGTTTTTTTACTTCACCCCTGCACTTTCTTTACTCCTCTCAGCTTTCTGAAGTATTATTTGTTTGTGCCTGTCATAAGTTTTCTTTTCTCTGATTTATGTATGTTTCTAGATAACTGGGGGCTCTAAATTTGGCAACTCACTGTGTAAGAAACTTCTCTTCATTTTGCCTCTGGTTCTTTGCCAATTACCTTAAACCTGCATCTTCTTCATGATGATGTGAGCACAGTCCTAGCAATTACAGACCAGTTAGTTGAACATCAGTAATGTTTTACAAACAATAATTAGAGAAGAAATCAACAGAAACTTGGAGAGGTTTGAGTTAATGAAGGAAAACAATCACGTGTTTGAAGGAACATAGGAGCAGGAGTAGGCCATTCATCCCATCGACCCTACTCCATCATTCAATTAGAATCCTTAAACACGGGTGATGTCCCGGAGCACTGGAGAATTGCTAATATTGTCCCCTTGTTTAAGAAGGGTAGCAGGGAAAATCCAGGTAATTATCGACCGGTGAGCCTGACGTCAGTGGAAGGGAAGCTGCTGGAGAAGATACTGAGAACAAATAACAAAGAACAAAGATAATTACAGCACAGGAACAGGCCCTTCGGCCCTCCAAGCCTGCGCCGATCCAGATCCTCTCTCTAAACATGTCGCCTGTTTTCTAAGGTTCTGTATCTCTTTTCTTCCTGCCCATTCATGTATCTGTCTAGATACATCTTAAAAGACTCCATCGTGCCCGCATCTACCACCTCCGCTGGCAACGCGTTCCAGGTGCCCACCACCCTCTGCGTAAAGAACTTTCCACGCATGTCCCCCCAAAACTTTTCCCCTTTCACTTTGAACTCGTGTCCTCTAGTAATTGAAACCCCCACTCTGGAAAAAAGCCTCTTGCTATCCACCCTGTCTATACCTCTCATGATTTTGTACACCTCAATCAGGTCCCCCCTCAACCTCCGTCTTTCTAATGAAAATAATCCTAATCTACTCAACCTCTCTTCATAGCTAGCGCCCTCCATACCAGGCAACATCCTGGTGAACCTCCTCTGCACCCTCTCCAAAGCATCCACATCCTTTTGATAATGTGGCGACCAGAACTGTACGCAGTATTCCAAATGTGGCCGAACCAAAGTCCTATACAACTGTAACATGACCTGCCAACTCTTGTACTCAATGCCCCGTCCGATGAAGGAAAGCATGCCGTATGCCTTCTTGACCACTCTATTTACCTGCGCTGCCACCTTCACGGAACAGTGGACCTGAACACCCAAATCTCTCTGGACATCAATTTTCCCCAGGACTTTTCCATTTACTGCAGAGTTCACTCTTGAATTGGATCTTCCAAAATGCATCACCTCGCATTTGCCCTGATTGAACTCCATCTGCCATTTCTCTGCCCAACTCTCCAATCTATCTATATTCTGCTGTATTCTCTGACAGTCCCCTTCACTATCTGCTACTCCACCAATCTTAGTGTCGTCTGCAAACTTGCTAATCAGTCCACCTATACTTTCCTCCAAATCATTAATGTATATCACAAACAACAGTGGTCCCAGCAGGGATCCCTGTGGAACACCACTGGTCACACGTCTCCATTTTGAGAAACTCCCTTCTACTGCTACTCTCAGTCTCCTGTTGCCCAGCCAGTTCTTTATCCATCTAGCTAGTACACCTTGGACCCCAAGCGCCTTCACTTTCTCCATCAGCCTGCCATGGGGAACCTTATCAAACGCCTTACTGAAGTCCATGTATATGACATCGACAGCCCTTCCCTCATCAATCAACTTTGTCACTTCCTCAAAGAATTCTATTAAGTTGGTAAGACATGACCTTCCCTGCACAAAACCATGTTGCCTATCACTGATGAGCCCATTTTCTTCCAAATGGGAATAGATCCTATCCCTCAGTATCTTCTCCAGCAGCTTCCCTACCACTGACGTCAGGCTCACCGGTCTATAATTACCTGGATTATCCCTGCTACCCTTCTTAAACAAGGGGACAACATTAGCAATTCTCCAGTCCTCCGGGACCTCACCCGTGTTTAAGGATGCTGCAAAGATATCTGTTAAGGCTCCAGCTATTTCCTCTCTCGCTTCCCTCAGTAACCTGGGATAGATCCCATCCGGACCTGGGGACTTGTCCACCTTAATGCCCTTTAGAATACCCAACACTTCCTCCCTCCTTATGCCGACTTGACCTAGAGTAATCAAACATCTGTTCCTAACCTCAACATCCGTCATGTCCCTCTCCTCGGTGAATACCGATGCAAAGTATTCGTTTAGAATCTCACCCATTTTCTCTGAGTCCAAGCATAACATTCCTCCTTTGTCCTTTAGTGGGCCAATCCTTTCTCTAGTTACCCTCTTTCTCCTTATATATGAATAAAAGGCTTTGGGATTTTCCTTAACCCTGTTTGCTAAAGATATTTCATGACCCCTTTTAGCCCTCTTAATTCCTCGTTTCAGATTGGTCCGACATTCCCGATATTCTTTCAAAGCTTCGTCTTTCATCAGCCGCCTAGACCTTATGTATGCTTCCTTTTTCCTCTTAGCTAGTTTCACAATTTCACCTGTCATCCATGGTTCCCTAATCTTGCCATTTCTATCCCTCAGTTTCACAGGAACATGTCTCTCCTGAACGCTAATCAACCTCTCTTTTAAAGCCTCCCACATATCACATGTGGATTTATCTGCAAACAGCTGCTCCCAATCTACATTTCCCAGCTCCTGCCGAATTTTGGTATAGTTGGCCTTCCCCCAATTTAGCACTCTTCCTTTAGGACCACTCTCGTCTTTGTCCATGAGTATTTTAAAGCTTACGGAATTGTGAACACTATTCCCAAAGTAGTCCCCTACTGAAACTTCAACAACCTGGCCGGGCTCATTCCCCAACACCAGGTCCAGTATGGCCCCTTCCCGAGTTGGACTATTTACATACTGCTCTAGAAAACCCTCCTGGATGCTCCTTACAAATTCTGCTCCATCTGGACCTCTAACACTAAGCGAATCCCAGTCAATGTTGGGAAAATTAAAATCTCCTATCACCACCACCCTGTTGCTCCTACATCTTTCCATAATCTGTTTACATATTTGTACCTCTATCTCACGCTCGCTGTTGGGAGGCCTGTAGTACAGCCCCAACATTGTTACCGCACCCTTCCTATTTCTGAGTTCTGTCCATATTGCCTCACTGCTCGAGTCCTCCATAGTGCCCTCCTTCAGCACAGCTGTGATATCCTCTTTGACCAGTAATGCAACTCCTCCACCCCTTTTACCTCCCTCTCTATCCCGCCTGAAGCATCGATATCCTGGGATATTTAGTTGCCAATCATGCCCTTCCCTCAACCAAGTCTCCGTAATAGCAATAACATCATACTCCCAGGTACTAATCCAAGCCCTAAGTTCATCTGCCTTACCTACAACACTTCTTGCATTAAAACAAATGCACCTCAGACCACCAGTCCCTTTATATTCATCATCTGCACCCTGCCTGCTCTTCCCCTTAGTCACACTGACTTCATTATCTAGTTCCTTACAGGCTTTTGTTACTACCTCCTTACTGTCAACTGACCTCAATTGGTTCCCATCCCCCTGCCACATTAGTTTAAACCCTCCCCAACAGCGTTAGCAAAAGCACCTCCAAGGACATTGGTTCCAGTCCGGCCCAGGTGTAGACCGTCCAATTTGTAATAGTCCCACCTCCCCCAGAACCGGCCCCAATGTCCCAAAAATCTGAACCCCTCCTTCCTGCACCATCTCTCAAGCCACGCATTCATCCTGATTATTCTTTCATTTTTACTCTGACTATCACGTGGCACTGGTAGTAATCCTGAGATTACTACCTCTGAGGTCCTACTTTTTAATTTGTCTCCTAACTCCCTAAACTCTGCTTGTAGGACCTCATCCCGTTTTTTACCTATATCATTAGTGCCTATGTGCACAATGACAACTGGCTGTTCACCCTCCCCCTTTAGAATGTTCTGCAGCCGATCTGAGACATCCCTGACCCGTGCACCTGGGAGGCAACATACCATTCGGGAGCCTCGTTTTCGACCACAGAACCGCCTATCTACTCCCCTTACAATCGAATCCCCTACGACTATAGCCCTTCCACTCTTTTTCCCGCCCTTCTGAACAGCAGAGCCAGCCACGGTGCCATGGACCTGGCTACTGCTGCCTTCCCCTGGTGAGCCATCTCCCTCAACAGTATCCAAAACGGTATACTTGTTTTGGGGGGAGATGACCGCAGGGGACTCCTGCGCTGCCTTCCTGCTCTTTCTCTGCCTTTTGGTCACCCATTCCCTTTCTCCCTCAGCAATCCTAATCTGCGGTGTGACCAATTCACCATACGTGCTATCCACGACCTCCTCAGCATCGCGCATGCTCCAAAGTGAGTCCATCCGCAGCTCGAGAGCCGTCATGCGGTCCAACAAGAGCTGCAGCTGGACACACATCCTGCACGTGAAGGAGTCAGGGACATCAGCCATGTCCCTGAGCTCCCACATTGAGCAAGAGGAGCATGACACGGGTCTGAGATCTCCTGCCATTTTTAATCTTATGTTTAAACTTAGTTAAATGAAAAAGGAACGTAAAGTTTTTACCAATCACAATAAAACCAGAGTAATCGAAAAAGCCTTACCTTATAAACACCCCACCGAGTCCTTTTTTTTTGGTTAGAGGAGGAGGGCGGGTGGGAGACACGACAAGTGTGGTGTCTCGGGTTCAGAAACCGCCCAAATATATAGTGTTTTACTTACCCAGCAGCCCCCTGGCCTCCGCCAATAAACAAAAGGAAATTAAATTTACTTTCAAACTGACCTTCCCAGCTGCTCACTCGCTCACACTCTGCTCCCGAAAAAGCTGCTGCAATGAAAGGAAAGTTATTTTAAACCGCCCAAATATATAGTGTTTTACTTACCCAGCAGCCCCCTGGCCTCCGCCGAAAAACAAAAGGAAATTAAATTTACTTTCAAACTGACCTTCCCAGCTGCTCACTCGCTCACACTCTGCTCCCGAAAAAGCTGCTGCAATGAAAGGAAAGTTATTTTAAACCGCCCAAATATATAGTGTTTTACTTACCCAGCAGCCCCCTGGCCTCCGCCGAAAAACAAAAGGAAATTAAATTTACTTTCAAACTGACCTTCCCAGCTGCTCACTCGCTCACACTCTGCTCCCGAAAAAGCTGCTGCAATGAAAGGAAAGTTATTTTAAACCGCCCAAATATATAGTGTTTTACTTACCCAGCAGCCCCCTGGCCTCCGCCGAAAAACAAAAGGAAATTAAATTTACTTTCAAACTGACCTTCCCAGCTGCTCACTCGCTCACACTCTGCTCCCGAAAAAGCTGCTGCAATGAAAGGAAAGTTATTTTAAACCGCCCAAATATATAGTGTTTTACTTACCCAGCAGCCCCCTGGCCTCCGCCGAAAAACAAAAGGAAATTAAATTTACTTTCAAACTGACCTTCCCAGCTGCTCACTCGCTCACACTCTGCTCCCGAAAAAGCTGCTGCAATGAAAGGAAAGTTATTTTAAACCGCCCAAATATATAGTGTTTTACTTACCCAGCAGCCCCCTGGCCTCCACCGAAAAACAAAAGGAAATTAAATTTACTTTCAAATTGACCTTCCCAGTTGCTCACTCGCTCACACTCTGCTCCCGAAAAAGCTGCTGCAATGAAAGGCCTGAGGATTGGGAGCAATTTAGAATTCAGCAAAGGAGGACCAAGGGATTTATTAAGAAGGGGAAAATAAAGTACACGAGTAAGCTTGCGGGGAACATACAACCTGACTGTAAAGGTTTCTGTAGGTATGTAAAGAGGAAAGGATCGGTTAAGACAAATGTAGGTCCTTACAGTTAGAAACATGGGAATTTATTATGGGAAACAAAGAAATGGGTAACCAACTAAATGCAGACTTTGATTCTGTCTTCACAAAGGATGGCACAAATATCTTACCAGAAATGTTGGGGAACACAGGGTTTAGTGAGAGGAAGGAACCGAAGGAAATCAGTATTGGTAGAGAAATTGTGTTGGGGAAGTTGATGGTATTGAAGGCCGATAAATCCTCAGGGCCTGAAAATCTACATCCCAGATTACTTAAAGAAGTGACCTAGAAATACTGGATGCTTTGGTGGTCATCTTTCAAGATTCTATAGACTTTGGAACAGTTCCAGCTGATTGGAGGGCAGCTAATGTAACCCCACCATTTAAAAAGGGAGGTAGAAATAAAGCAGGGCATTATAGACAAGTCAGCCTGACGTCGGTAGTGGGGAAAATTCTAGAGTCCATTATCAAAGCTTTTATGGCAGAGCACTTGGAGAACAGTGTTAGAATCGGATAGCGTCAGCATGGATTTACGAAAGGGAAATCATGCTTGATAAATCTATCAGAATATTCGAGGATGTAACTAATAGAGTGGATGAGGGGGAGTCAGAGAATGTGGTTTATTTGGACTTTAAGAAGGCTTTCGACAAAGTCCCACATAAGAGATTAGTGTGTAAAATTAAAGCGCATGGGATTAGTGGTAGTGTATTACGATAGATAGAAAATTGGTTGGCAGATGGCAAAAAAGAGTAGTGATAAACGGATCTTTTTCCAAAAGGCAGGCAGTGATTAGTGGCGTACCCCAGGGACCGGCGCTAGGACCCCAGCTATTCACACTCTATATTAATGATTTAGATGCGGGAACGAAATGTAATATCTCCAAATTTTCAGAAGACACAAAACTGGGTGGGAGGGTGAGTTGTGAGGAGGATGCAGAGAGGCTTCAGGGTGATTTGGACAAGTTGAGTGAGTGGGCTATTGCATGGCAGAAGCAGTATAATGTGAATAAATGTGAGGTTATCCACTTTCTTAGCAAAAACAGGAAGGCAGATTATTATGTGAACTGCTATAAACTGAGAGAGGGGAATATGCAACGAGACCTGGGTGTTCTCGTACACCAGTCACTGAAGGTAAGCTTGCAGGTGCAACAGGCGGTAGAAAAAGGCGAATGTTATGTTGGCCTTCATAGAGACAGGATTCGAGTACAGGAGCAGGGATGTCTTCCTGCAATTATACAGGGCCTTGGTGAGGCCGCACCTGGAATATTTTGTGCAGTTGTGGTCTCCTTCTCCGAGAAAGGATGTTCCTGCTTTAGAGAGAGTGCAACAAAGGTTTATCAGACTGATTCCTGGGATGGCGGGACTGATGTATGAGGAGAGTTAGGATTATATTCGCTGGAGTTCGGAAGAGTGAAGAGGGATCTCATAGAAACCTATAAAATTCTAACAGGAAGGATGCTCCCGATGGTGGGGGAGTCCAGAACCAGGGGTCATAGTCGAAGGATATGGGGTAAACTTTTCAGGACTGAAATGAGGAGAAATTTCTTCACCCAGAGAGTGGTGAGCCAGTAAAATTACGTCATCACTCCCATGTACAAGAGGGATTGGAATATGCTGGCCAGTGCCTCTGCTACTTCCACCATTCCATCCCTCAGCAACCCACATGCATCCCATCCAGACTGGGTAAATGATCTCCTTTATTGTGGTACAAAAAGTGCTGTATTGAAACGGGTTAACTGAATCTGTTTGTTCAGTGACTGCAAATAATGTCAGTCTCCATGGACCCTAATTGTGTCACTGGAAGTTTTCCATCTTCTATTAATAAGGGGCTCCCATGTGTTGTCCCACAGTTTCAGCCGGAACATCAAACCCGGCAAAACAGAGATCAGCGGCTCCAGAGAGAGAGAAAGGATAGATCAGAATCTGAGAACAAATGACTGGAATGTAACAACACTTGGTCAGAATCTGAGAACAATAGATTTGAATGTTACAACAATGGGTCAGAATCTGAGAACAATAGATTGGAATGTTACAACAATGGACAGGAGTTTATCCTCGGATCTTTACTACCTTTCTACATATTATGATTTTTACTCATTAAACACTCGGATCCGTCTCGCACTGAAGATTATTCAATACATTTACTATCCCAGCCTGGCTATTATTGGTGTCCCTGGTAAGTCTCTCTATCTAGATATTAATTCTATAAACCAAGTCTAACAGCATTACTGCTCCTGTAATTTACTCTGCACTTTTTGCTGCCGTTGTATTCCTGGTGAATATGTCCAGCTATCAGCTCTATAAACCATTGCCAACTTTATTGGATTTCTTGACATTTGCTCTCTCATCTTTACTACTGTTGCTGTCTCTATTTCCCGGTAGGGCATTGAAAACCCCGTTTCACTGAAATACTGTTCTGTTATGTAAATTTTGGGAAGACTGAAGCCAGTGTCATTGGTCTCCATCACAAACTCCATCCCCCATCTGTGAAACAAATACACCACCCTGTCCAATATCTGAGGCTGAACCAGACTGTTTGCAATCGGTGTGTTCTATTTAAACCTGAGCTGAGTCCATCTCCATATTCTCTCCATTGCCAACCCTGTCTATGGCCACCTCTGTAATATCCCCCACCTCCACCTCTGTCTCAGCCAATCTGCTGCATAAACCCTCACCTGTACCTCTGTTAAATCCACACTTAACTATTCCAATTCTATCCTGGTCACCCTCCCAGTTATAAACCTCCATAAACCACAGCCCATCCAGATTTCTGCTGCCTGTCTTTTAACTCACACCAAATCCCGATCACCCATCACCCCTGTGCTCACTGATCTACATTGGCTCCATGTCGGGCAGCACCTTAATTTTAATATAGTCATTCTTGTGTTTGAATCCCTCCATGGCCTCACCCCTCCAATTAGTCCCATTCTCCTGCCCATTCTCATATTCCTGAAAATGTTTTGACTTCAATCTTTTCTCATTAGTCCTTCTGAAGTGAATTCCTTTCACACTGTATCTGTGCCGAGCCACAATTTTAGACTCTACAGCACTACTGGTGCTGACGGTACAGAAGCTGGGATACATAGAGAGATGTGAACTGCACAGCCAGGCACTTCTACTGCGGCCTGCACAATGCCCCAAGCTGGGCAGGGCTCCAGCTCAATCGTACCATGTATGTGTTGTTGCTCTGAGGATGGTTTTGAATGTGTTGTCAATGTACCATACCGTCAGCTTTGATGCACGTCTTTGAAACTTGGTCTGTACATGTCCACTGACCGCCTGTGTTAGTCACTCTGAGTTGAACACATATTCAGCAGCATGAGGAAGCCCATCTAGTATTATTTAAAAGGACCAGGCATCCAACTTACAGGTGAGGGGCGTTTGACTTACTTCTATTATTGTAAAGTTAGTGGAGGTGCTGTGGATGGTTTGTTGGAGGTTGTGTTGTGAGCTGCTGCAGACATTCAGGGAGGACAGAGGATTTGGTGACCCAACTCTGGACGAGGTATGGCCTATCAGGGGAAAACAGCAGCAGCCAGAGCAGTGGCACCACGGCTGGCACTGTTGCTCAGCAGGGAGGGACAAAGCGCAGAAGAGTAATAGTTATAGGTGACTCTATAGTCATGGGCACAGATAGGCGCTTCTGTGGACGTGAAAGAGACTACAGGATGGTATGTTGCCTCCCTGGTGCCAGGGTCAAGGATGTCTCTGAACGGACAGGGGGCATTCTGAAGGGGGGAAGGTGAACAGCCAGAGGTTGTGGTACACATCGGTACCAATGACATAGGCAGGAAGAGTGATGAGGTCCTGCAGGGTGAGTTTAGGGAGTTAGGTAGAAAGATAAGAAACAGTACTTCGAGGATTGTGATCTCCGGATTACTCCCTGTGCCACGTGCCAGTGAGGCTAGAAGTAGGAAGATAGTGCCGCTAAACACGTGGCTGAGCAGCTGGTGTAGAAGGGAGGGTTTCAGATATCTGGACCATTGGGCTCTCTTCAGGGGCAGATGGGACCTGTACAAGAAGGACGGGTTGCATGTAAACTGAAGGGGCACAAATATCCTGGCTGCAAGATTTGCTCGCATCACTCGGGAGGGTTTGAACGAGTGTGGCAGGCGGGTGGGAACCAGAGCAGTAGGACAGCTAGTGAAATAAATGAGGAGGACATAGTGAAGAAGGCCGGCAGGACTAAGAGGAAGAGCAGGCAGGGAGATGTTGCTGATCACAGCGGGACTGGTGTTCTGAAGTACATTTGTTTCAAAGCGAGAAGTATAACAGGTAAGGCAGATGAACTTAGAGCTTGGATTAGTACTTGGAATTATGATGTTGTTGCTATTGCAGAGACTTGGTTGAGGGAAGGGCAGGAATGGCAGCTAAATGTTCCAGGCTTTAGAAGCTTCAGGCGGGATTGAGGGGGATGTAAAAGGGGTGGGGGAGTTGCATTACTGGTTAAGGAGAATAACACAGCTGTACTGCGGGGGGACAAATCAGAGGGGTCATGCAGCGAGGCAATATGGGTGGAGCTCAGGAATAGGAAGGGTGCAGTCACGATGTTGGGTGTTTACTACAGGCCTCCCAACAGCCAGCGGGAGGTAGAGGAGCAGATATGTGGACAGATTTTGAAAAGATGTAAAGGTAACAGGGTTGCAGTGGTGGGTGATTTTAACTTCCACAATATTGACTGGGACTCACTTAATGCTAAGGGCTTGGATGGGGCAGAATTTGTGAGTAACATCCAGGAGGGCTTCTTGAAACAGTATGTATATAGTCCAACTAGGGATGGGGCCATTCTGGACCTGTTGTTGGGGAATGAGCTCGGCCAGGTGGTCGAAGTTTCAGTGGGGGAGCATTCCCGGAACAGTGACCATAATTCCATAAGTTTTAAGGTACTTGTGGTTAAGGATAAGAGTACTCCTCAGGTGAAGGTGCTAAATTGGGAGAAGGCTAATTATAACAATATTAGGCAGGATCTGAAGAATTTAGAATGGGGGAGGCTGTTTAAGGGTAAATCAACATCTGACATGTGGGTGTCTTTCAAATGTCAGCTGATTAGTAGAATCCAGGACCAGCATGTTCCTGTGAGGAAGAAAGACAAGTTTGGCAAGTTTTGGGAAGCCTGGATAACACGGGATATTGTGAGCCTCGTCAAAAAAAAAAGGAAGCATTTGTAAGGGCTGGATGGCTATGAACAGACAAAGCACTTGAGGAATATAAAGACAGTAGGAAGGAACTTAAGCAAGGAGTCAGGAGGGCTAAAAGGGGTGATGATAAGTCATTGGCAAACAGGATTAAGGAAAATCCCAAGGTCTTTTATGCATTTATAACGAGCAAGAAGGTAACCACGGAAAGGGTTGGCCCACTCAAGGACAGAGATGGGAATCTGTGCGTGGAGCCAGAGGAAATGGGCGAGGTGCTAAATGAGTACTTTGCATCAGTATTCACCAAAGCGAAGGACTTGGTGGATGATGAGCCGAGGGAAGGGAGTGCAGATAGTCTCAGTCATCTCATTATCAATAAGGAGGCGGTGTTGGGTGTCTCGCAAAGCAATAAGATAGATAAGTCTCCAGGGCCTGATGGTATCTACCCTAGAATACTGAGGGAGGCAAGGGAAGAAATTGCTGGGGCCTTGACAGAAATCTTTGCATCCTCATTGGCTACAGGTGAGGTCCCAGAGGACTGGAGAAAAGCCAATGTTGTTCCTTTGTTTAAGAAGGGTGGCAAGGATAATCCAGGATATTACAGGCCGGTGAGCCTTACGTCAGTGGTAGGGAAATTATTAAGAGAGGATTCTTCAGGACAGGATTTACTCCCATTTGTAAACAAATGAAATAATTAGCGAGAGACAGCATGGTTTTGTGAAGGGGAGGCCGTGTCTTACTAATTTGATTGAGTTTTTTGAGGAAGTGACGGAGATGATTGATGAAGGAAGGGCAGTGGATGTTATCTATATGGACTTTATTAAAGCCTCTGACAAGGTCCCGCATGGCAGACTGGTACAAGAGGTGAAGTCACACGGGATCAGAGGTGAGCTGGCAAGATGGATACAGAACTGGCTCGGTCATAGAAGACAGAGGGTATCAGTGGATGGGTGTTTTTCTGAATGGAGGGATGTGACTAGTGGTGTTCCTCAGGGATCAGTGCTGGGACGTTTGCTGTTTGTAGTATATGTAAATGATTTGGAGGAAAATGTAGCTGGTCTGATTAGTAAGTTTGTGGACAACACAAAGGTTGGCGGAGTTGCAGATAATGATGAGGATTGTCAGAAGATACAGCAGGATATAGATCGGTTGGAGACTTGGGCGGAGAAATGGCAGATGGAGTTTAATCCGGACAAATGTGAGGTAATGCATTTTGGAAGGTCTAATGCAGGTGGCAGGTATACAGTAAATGGCAGAACCCTTAGGAGTATTGACAGGCAGAGAGATCTGGGCGTACAGGTTCACAGGTCACTGAAAGTGGCAACGCAGGTGGAAAGGATAGACAAACAGGCATATGGCATGCTTGCCTTCATCGGTCGAGGCACAGAGTATAAAAATTGGCAAGTCATGTTGCAGCTGTACGGAACCTCAGTTAGGCCACACTTCGGATTTTGCGTGCAATTCTGGTCGCCACACTACCAGAAGGACGTGGAGGCTTTGGAGAGGGTACAGAGGAGGTTTACCGGGATGTTGCCTGGTATGGAGGGCATTAGCTATCAGGAGAGGTTGGAAAAACTCCGATTGTTTTCACTGGAACGACGGAGGTGGAGGGGCGACATAATAGAGGTTTACAAAGTTATGAGCAGCATGGACAGAGTGGATAGTCAGAAGTTTTTTGACTGGGTGGAAGAGTCAGTTACTAGGCGACATAGGTTTAAGGTGCGAGGGGCAAAGTTTAGAGGGGATGTGCGAGGCTGGTCTTTTACACAGAGAGTGGTGAGTGCCTGGAACTTGCTGCCAGGGGAGGTGGTGGAAGCAGATACGACAGCGACGTTTAAGAGACATCTTGACAAATACATGAATAGGGAGGGAATAGAAGGATATGGGCCCCGGAAGTGCAGAAGGTGTTAGTTTAGGCAAGCATCAATATCAGCGCAGGCTTGGAGGGCCGAATGGTCTGTTTCTGTGCTGTACTGTTCTTTGTTATTTGTTCTTGACTGTAGTTACAGTGTCCCTGTGTCTGTAATATGACCAACAAATGGAGCACAGGCTGCAGAGAGGGGAAGCTCTGTAAAGTGAGAGGAGGACGGGGTTCTGCCTTACCCACTCTGCGTTTTGCAAGAGCACATTTCCTATGCACACCTAACCCAGGAGCAGTGTGGGAGGTAAATCTGATTCAATTAGGAGGTGGTCACAGAGCTGTGCCACCACCTGCAACATGACCTGGAGCCTCACACCAGGGTGAGGACGGAGTTGTCAGTGGCTGTTAAAGTCACAGTTTCATTGAACTTCCATGTATCTGAATATTTCCAGGCAGGAGCAGTAGACATATCAAACATAGAGTCATAGAGTGTGATAGATACATTTATGGCACAGAAGATGTCCATTCGGCCCCTCGGTGCCCGCTCCCTGTGGAACAATCCAGTCAGTCCCACTCTCCCAGTCAGTCCCCGTATCCCTGCAAGATCATCTCCTTCGGGTATCCATCCAGTATCCTTTTGAATTCATTGTCTCTAATGATGAAGTCCAAGATCTGATATGCTTCGCTAAACACTCTCCTAATATGTCCTGCCAATTTCAAATATCAATGCATATGCAGACCCAGGTCGCTCGGTCACTGCACAATCTTTAGAACTGTGTCATTAAGTCTATATTACCTTCCTATTCCTTCGAACAAAATACATCTCCTCACACTCCGTTGTATGAAATTCCACCTGCCACTTCTCTGTCCATTCTGCTAGCCTATCTATATCCTGCTACAGGTGGTTTGCAACATCCTCGCTGTTTATCACACCTCCAAGATTGGTATCATCGGAAAATTTTGAAATTCTACTCTGTCTTCCAAGATCCATGTAACTCATATACAGCAAAAAAACAAACAGTGGTCCTAAGCACTGACCCTTGGGGAACATCACTGTCTACCATCCTCCAGTCTGAAAAACAACCATTTAACACATTTCTCTTTTTTATGTCCTATGGACAATTTTTGAACCAATTAGATGCTATTCCATGCGGTTCAATTTTGTTAGCCAAGCTTCTGTGTGTTTCTTCGTCAAATAATTTCATAAAATCCACGTAGACAACATCCACCACATTCCCTTCATCAACCTTCTCTGATTTTCTAAATAAATTAAAATAGTTCATCAAGCATGATCTGCCTTTTAGAAATCCGTGCTGACAATCCTTAATTAACTCAATCTCTCCAAGGGTGTGTTGTCCTTTTCCCCTGATTATTGCTTCTAAAACTTTCCTCACAGCTGATGTCAAACTAACTGGCCAGTAGTTACTAGGCCTGTGTGTTGTCCATTGATAATTCTGGGAAGTGAGGGTGACCATCTATGTCATCAATTTCTCCCTCAGCAGGGAGAAGCAGGATGAAAGATCCCGTGGCTTTGTCAGGACAGCGGGATTCCTGATGGTATCGTTGGCTCTGCGGGGACCCCATGTCAACCCATGGGTTGAGGTACAGGAACTGAAAGAACTCTCACTCCATCAATGTGCAGTTGGTGTGTGAGCATGGCCAGTCCATCATGTTGGTGAATGTCCACTATCCGGGCAGCAGCCACCATACCTTCATTCTGAAGCAGTCAGCCGGTCCCAACACATCGGGGCTCCATGAATAACCAGAATGTGGCTCCTTGGAGACAAATGAACCCCCTCTAGACACAGCCCATGTTTCTACGCCCTCAATCCACCTCCCACCATCAACTGTTAGTTACGCAAAAAGTGTGTGTATGATGTGAGCAATGGAGTCACCAGGAACCTGTTGGAACAGACCATTGGTGTGATGAAGCAATGCTTCCGATGTCTGAACGGCTCGGGAAGAGCCCTCCAGTGCACACTGGAGCAGGTGTCTGAGTTCATGGTGTTCTGCTGCACCCTTCATATCATCACCATCATGAGGACACAGGCATTGGCACCAGGAATCCAGAGGCCAACTCAGGAGGAGGTGGGAGGGAAGATATTTCCTGGATGCCTTCGACCCGGACAGGCTGTCGGAGAGTCCCTGCTAAGATTCCAGTTCCCATAGGACAACTTCCCTTTCCAGCCATGAATTCCCCATTCTCCACCATTACACCCATCTGAGACGCCCCATCACAGTGTCCCCTTGGTCAGCATCCTGTAATAAAAACATCAGAGAATTATTACAGCACAGAAGGACCAATTCAGCCTTTCGTGTCTGCACTGGCTCTCCGAATGAGCAATTCACCCAGTGCCGTTCCCTGCCTTCTTCCTGTAATCCTGCACATTCTTCCTTCTCATATAACAATCTATTCAGCTTTAATTGAACCTGCCTCCACCACACTCTCAGGCAGTGAATTCCAGACTCTAACCAATCACTGTGTGAAAAAATATTTTCCTCAGGTCGTCTTTGCTTCTTTTACCCATGACTTTAAATCTGTGCCCTCTCTTTCTCGATCCTTTCACGAGTGGGAACCGTTTCTCTCTATCTACTCTATGCAGACACCTCATGATTTTTGAAACCTCTAATAAATCACCTCTCGGCCTTCTCCGAGAAAAACAGTCCTAACTTCTCCAATCTATCTTCATAACTAAAATTCCTCAATCTGGGAATGATTCTGGTCAATCTTTTCTGCACTCTCTCCAATGCCCTCGCGTCTTTCCTCAAGTGTGGCACCCAGAACTGGACGCAATACCACAGCTGAGGCTGAAATAGTGTCTTATATAAGTTCAATATAACTTCTTTGCTCTTGTACTCGATGCCCATATTAATAAAGCCCACGATACTGCATGCTTTATTAAACACTTTCTCAACCTGTTCTGCCGCCTTCAATGACTTCTGCACATATGCACACAGGTTCTTCTGCTCCTGAACACCCTATAGAATTGTATATTGTCACCCCATGTTCTTCCTACCAACATGAATCACTTCACATTTCCCTGTATTGAACGACATCTGCCACCTGTCTGCCCATTCCATCAACTTGTGTGTGTTCTTTTGAAGTTCTACACTATCCTCCTCACAGTTCACAATGCTTCCAACGTTCGTATCAGCTGCAAACTTTGAAATTGTGCCCTGTACACCCAGGTTTAGGTCCTTAATATATATCAGGAAAAGCAAGGATCCCAACACTGATCTCTGGGGAACTCCACCACAAACCTTCCTCCAGCCTGTAAAACATCCATTAACCACTACTCTTTGTTTCCTGTCACTCAGCTAATTTCGTATCCATGTTGCTAATGTCCCTTTTATTCTATGAGCGACAAGTTTGCTCACAGGTCTGTTGTGTGGCATTGTATCAAAAGGTTTTTGCATGCAGGGAATAGTTAAATGTCTGGAATGCACTGCTTGAGAATGGTGGAGGCAGGTTCATTTGAAACTGAATAGACCGTTATATGAAAATCAATGTACACCACATCAACAGAATTGCCCTCATCAACTCTCTCTGATACCACCTCAAACATCTCCAGAAAATTAGTTAAACATGATGTTCTCTCAAGACATCCATGCTGGCTTGTTTAATTAACTCGCATTTGTCCATGTGACTATTAGCTTTGTCCAAGATTATTTATTTCTAGAAGTTTTCCCACCACCGAAGTTTAACTGACAGGCCTATAGTTGCTGGCCTTATCTTTACACCCTTTTTTGAACAAGGGTGTAACGTTTACAATTCTCCAGTCGTCTGGCATCACCCCGAGTCTAAGAAAGACTGAAAAATTATGTCCAGTGCCTCTGCGATTTCCACCCTCACTTCCCTCAGTATCTTTGGATACATATCGTCTGGTCCTGGTGCTTTATTCAATTTAATTCCAGACAGCCTATCTAATACTTCCTCTTTATCAATTTTAAACCCCACTAGTGTCTGACTTATCTCCTCTTTCAACATTGCCTGGGTTGCATCTTAGAATCATAGAAAGTTTATGGCACACAGAGAGAGGCCACTTGGCCCATCGTGTCTATGCTGTCCAAAAAACGATCCATCCATTCTAATCCTACCTTCCAGCATTTGATAAATTACAGCACTTGAGGTGCACATCCAGACACCTTTTGAATGAGTTTTTGGTTTCTGCCTCAACTACCCTTTCGGACAGTGAGTTCCAGACTCTGACCACCCGCTGTGTGAAAAATAAAATCCGCAGCTCCCTTTTAGTCTTTCTACCAATCACTTTAAGTCCATGCCCCCTCGCCACTGACCTCTTTGCTAAGGTGAATGGACCCTTCAGCTCCACTCTCCTCTCAGTTTTGTACATTTCAATCAGATTTACCCTCAGCCTTCTCTATTTCAAGGAGAACAATCCCACCCTGTCCAATCTTTCCTCAGAGCTGCATTTTTCCAGTCCTTGCCACATCCTCGTAAATCTCCTGTGTACCCTCTCTGGTGCAATTACATCCTTTCTGTAATGAGCTGACCAGAACTGCACACAGTACTCAAGTTGTATCCTAACCAATGAGTTATAGAATTCTAGCATAACCTCCCTGCTCGTATATTCTATACCTTGGCTAATAAAGGAAAGGATTCCATATCTTCTTCCTTGGTAAAGACAGGTGGAAATTATTCATTTATTACCTCAGCTATATCCTCTGCCTCCATGTGCAAATCCCCTTTATGGTCCTGAGTCAGCCCCATTGTTCCTTTTACTACCCTTTTACTATTTAGATGCCGATAGAAAACTTTGGGATTTCCTTTAATGCTCGCCTCTTTTCATGCTCTCTCTTTGCTTCCCTAATTTGCTTTTTCACTTCCCCTCTGGACTTTCAATATTCAGCCTGTTTCTCAATAGTATTTTCTACCTGATGTCTGTTATATCAGACATAAACTTGTCAACCTTTCGTGCGGCCTTCAAAGATCTGTCTGAGTACACACCAAGTCTCTCTGTAACAAAAACAAGAAATGCTGGAGTCACTCAGCAGGTCTGGCAGCATCTGTGGAAAGAGAAGCAGAGTTAACGTTACGAGTCTCTCTGTTCCTGTCTCCTCATTTAAACAATACCCCTTTGTTTCTGTTGCCTTCCCTTACACTTCCTACCCAAATGTCTAACTTCACACGTCACTGTGTTCATTTATATTTGCCATGTTCCTGCTCATTTCACTGGTCAGTCGCTGTCGTCCTGAAGTCTGTTACTATCCTTCTCACCGTTTATTAACATTTCTGAGTTTCCTGTCAACTTTGACATTATCCCCTCTGTACACAAGCCCATTGTATTAACAAACAGCAACTGGGGCGGCACAGTGGCGCAGTGGTTAGCACCGCAGCCTCACAGCTCCAGCGACCCGGGTTCAATTCTGGGTACTGCCTGTGTGGAGTTTGCAAGTTCTCCCTGTGTCTGCGTCGGTTTCCTCCGGGTGCTCCGGTTTCCTCCCACATGCCAAAGACTTGCAGGTTGATAGGTAAATTGGATATTATAAATTGCCCCGAGTATAGTTAGGTGGTAGGGAAATATAGGGACAGGTGGGGATGTGGTAGGAATATGGAATTAGTGTAGGATTAGTATAAATGGGTGGTTGATGGTCGGCACAGACTCGGTGGGCCGAAGGGCCTGTTTCAGTGCTCTATCTCTTAAAAAAAAAAACTGTGATCCCAACAGTGACCCTGGGGAACCTCACTGTGTACTTCCCTCCAGGCTGAAGAATAACTATTCTCCACTACTCTCTACTTTCTGTCACGGCGCTAATTTACCACATGCTGACATTGAAAATAAAAAACATACTTCCATTTATGAAACGCCTTTCATGACCACCGCATGTCAAAAAAGTGATTTCCAACCAATGTATACTTCTTGAAGCGAAGTCACTCTTGTAATGTAGGAAACAGGCAGACAATTTCTGCACAGCAAGATCCCACAAGCAGCAATGTGATAATGATCAGATCTGTTTTTGTGATGTTGATTGAAGGAAACATTTTGACCAGGACACCGGTAATAATTCCCCTACTCTGCTTCTACATAGTGCGATGGGATCTTTAACATCCACCTGAGAGGGCAGACTGCAACTTGGTTTAAAGTTTCATTCGATAGACTGCACCTCTGACGTTGCAGCACTCCCTCAGTGCTGCAATGCAATGTCAGCATTGATTCTTGTAATCAAGTCCTGCAGTGACACTTGATCCTGGAAGCTTGCCACTGAAAGGGGAGAGAGCTACAAACTGAGCCACAGCTGACATTGGTCCTTTTATCCCGTGTGTTTCTAATTCGGTAACACGGCTGTTATTTGGTACTTTCTCAAACGCCTTGTGAAAGGATTGGAATATTGTGAAAGTCCAGGTGGGAACCATCATAGAATCATAGAATAGCACAAACTGAATGAGGCAATTCGGCCCATCAAGTCTGTGCTGGCCCTTTCAAAGAGCAATCCAGTTAGTCCCACTCCCTGGCTCTTTCACTATATCCTTGCATTTTTTCTCCTTCAGATATTTATCCAATTCCCTTTTGGGATCTACTATTGAATCTGTATCCATCAGCCTATCAGACAGTGCATTCCAAATCCAAACCACTCAGAAACAAAAACCCTCATGTCTGCTTCTTTTACCAATCGCCTTAAATCTGTGGCTCTTGGACATTGGAAATAGTTTCTCTTTATATAATGTATCTAAATCCTTCCTAATGTTAAACACCTCAATCAAATCTCCTCTGAAAATTCTCTGCTCTAGGCAGAACAACCCCAGCTACATAACTGTAATCCCTCATGCCTGGACAAATACTAGTAAAACAGTTCTGTACCCTCTCCGAAGGCTTCATGTCCTTCCTAAAGTGTGGTTCCCAGTATTCGACACAAGACTCCAGGTGCAGCTGAACTAGTATTTTATATATGTTTCACATAATGTCCTTGCTTTTGTTCTTTTTGCCTCTATTTATAAACCCTATGATCCCATACATTTATGAACTGTCAAGTTAACCTTTCCTGCCACCTTCAAAGATTTGTGTATAAATCCCAGGTGTCTCTGTTCTTTCACCATCTTTATAGTTGTACCATTTAACTTGTATTGTCTCTCTTCATTCATCCTTTCAAAATGTATTACCTCACACATCTGCAATGCCAATTAAATATTGAAAGATTGAAGCCATTGCTTTCTGTCTCTGCTCCAAACCTTTCCTAGTTACACACTCCATCCCTCTCCTTTGTAAATGTTTGAGACGAAGCCAAACTGCTCACAGACTTAGTTACATAGTTAACCCTGAGATGCCTTGAGATGAGCTTCCTACCAAATATTCACACCATCAGTAAAACGGCCTATCTCCAACCCTGGTGGAGTTGCATTGCTGGTTAAAGAGTCAATGAACGCAATAGTGAGGCAGGATATTAGCTCTGACGATGTCGAATCTGTATGGGTAGAGCTGAGAAACACTAAGGGGCAGAAAACGTTAGTGGGGGTTGTATATAGACCCCCAAACTGTAGTGCTGAATTTGGGAATGGCATTGGACAGGAAATTAGAGACGCATGTGATAAAGGAACATCTGTAATTATGGGTTTCTTGAATCTGCATATAGATTGGGCAAATCAAATTGGTCACAATACATTGTGGAGGAATTCCTGGAGAATATACGGGATGGTTTTCAGGACCAATTCTTTGAGGAACCAACTGGAGAACAGGCTATCCTAGACTGGTTATTGTATAATGAGAGAGGAATAATTGACAATCTAGTTGTGCGAGATCCCTCTGGGATGAGCGACCATAATATGATAGAATTCTTCATCATGATGGAGAGTGTCCTAGTTGATTCTGAGACTAGGGTCGTGAATCTTAATAAAGTAAGCTACGAAGGTATGAGGCATGAGTCGTTGATGATACATTGGGAAACGTTACTTTAAGAGATAACGCTGGAAAGGCAATGGCAAACATTCAAAGAGCGCATGGATGAACTGCAACAATTGTTTATCCCTGTCTGGCGCAAAAGTAAAATGGAAAAGGTAGCCAAATCATGGCTTGCAAGGAAAATTAGAGATAGCGTTAGATCCAAGGAAGAGGCATATAAATTTGCCAGGAAAAAAACAACAGACCTGAGGATTGGGAGCAGTTTAAAATTCAGCAAAGGAGCACCAAGGGATTGATTGAGAAGGGGAAAATGGAGTATGAGAGTAAGCTTGCGGGTAACATAAAAACTGACTGTAAACGAATCTATAGGTATGTGAAGCGGAAAAGATTGGCGAAGACAAATGCAGGTCCGTTACAGTCAGAAACAGGGGGATTTATTCTGGGAAACAAAGAAATGGCTGACCAACTAAATGCATACTTTAGTTCTGTCTTCACAAAGGAGGACGCCAATATCATACCAGAAATGTTGGTGAATACAGGGTTTAGTGAGAGAGAGGAACTGAGAGAAATCAGTATTAGTAGAGAAATGGTGTTGGGGAAGTTGATGGTATTGAAGGCCGATAAATCCCCAGGGCCTAGTAATCTACATCCCAGAGTACTTAGGAAGTGGCCCGAGAAATAGTGGATGCATTGGTGGTCATCTTCCAAGATTCTATGGACTCTGGAACAGTTCCTACAGATTGGAAGGTAGCTAATGTTACCCCACTATTATAAAAGGAAGGTAGAGAGAAAGCAGGAAATTGTAGATCAGTCAGCCTGACATCGGTCGTGGGGAAAATCCTGGAGTCCATTATCAAAGATTTTGCAGCAGAGCACTTGGAGAACAGTGGTAGAATCAGACAGAGTCAGCATGGATTTATGAAAGGGAAATCATGCTTGATAAATCTACTAGCATTCTTCGAGGATGTCACTAGTAGAGTTGATGAGGGGGAGCCAGTGGGTGTGATTTATTTGCACTTTCGGAAGGCTCTCGACAAAGTTCCACGTAAGGGTTTAGCGTGTAAAATTAAAGCACATGGGATTGGGGGGAGTGTATTGTGATAGATAGAAAATTGTTTGGGAGACAGGAAACAAAGCATTGGAACATGCGGATCTTTTTCTGAATGGCAGGCAGTGACTAGTGGGGTACCGCAGGGATCGGAGCTAGGACCCGAGCTATTCACAATATATATTAATGATTTAGATGAGGAAACTAAATGTAATATCTCCAGATTTACAGCTGATACAAAATTGAGTGTGAGGGTGAGTTGTGAGTAGAATGCAGAGAGGCTTCCGGGTGATTTGGACAAGTTGAGTGAGTGGGCAAATGCATGGCAGATGCAGTATAATGTGGATAATTGTGAAGTTATCCACTTTACTAGCAAAAAGAAGAAGGCAGATTATTATCTGAACGGCTATAAACTGAGAGAGGGGAATATGCAGCGAGACCTGGGTGTTCTCGTACACCAGTCACTGAAGGTAAGCATGCAGGTGCAACAGGCGGTCGAAAAAGGCGAATGTTATGTTGGCCTCTATAGAGACTGGATTCGAGTACAGGAGCAGGGATGTTTTGCTGCAATTATACAGGGCCTTGGTGAGGCCGCACTTGGAATATTGTGTGCAGTTTTGGTCTCCTTATCTGAGGAAGGATGCTCTTGCGATAGAGGGAGTGCAGTAGAGTTTTACCAGACTGATTCCTGGGGTGGTAGGACAGTCGTATGAGGAGAGATTGAGTCGGTTAGGACTATATTCACTGGAATTCAGAAGAGTGAGGAGGGATCTCATCGAAACCATTAAACTTCTAACATGGCTTGACAGGGTAGATGCAGGAAGGATGTTCCCGATGGTGGGGGACTCCCGGACCAGGTGTCATAGTCTAAGTATATGGGGTAAAACTTTCAGGAATGAAATGAAGAGACGTTTCTTCACACAGAGAGTGGTGAGCCTGTGGAAATCTGTCATCACGCCCATATCCAAGGGGGATTGGAAGATTCTGGCCAGTGCCTCGGCTATTTCCACCATTGCTTCCCTCAGCAACCCTCATACATCCCATCCAGACTGGGTAAATGTTCAACTTTATTGTGGTACTAAAGTGTTGGATTGAAAAGAGTTAACTGAATCTGTTTGTTCCGTGACTATACATAATGTCAGTCTCCATGGACCCTAATTGTGTCACTGGACGTTTTCCATCTTCTATTAATAAGGGGCTTCTTTCAATGTGTTATGCCATAGTGTCAGTGGGAACATCAGCCCCGGCACTTAAAAAGATCAGCTGCTCCAGAGAGATAGATAGAGGATAGATCAGAATCAGAGAACAAAAGACTGGAATGTTACAACAATGGGTCAGAATCTGAGAACAATAGATTGGAATGTTACAACAATGGACAGGATTTTATCCTCGGATCTTTACTCTCTTTCTACATATTATGATTGGATGTCATTAAACACTCGTATCTATCTCGCACTGAAGATTATTCAATACATTTACTATCCCATCCTGGCTATTATTGGTGTCCCTGGTAAGTCTCTCTATCTAGCTATAAATCCTTTAAACCATGTTTAACTGCATTACTGCTCCTGTAATTTACTCTGCCCTTCTTGCTGCTGTTGCATGCCTGGTGAATATCTTCAGCTATTAGCTCAACAAATCATTGAGAACTTTATTACAGTTCTTGTCATTTACTCTCTCATCTTTGCTGCTGTTGCTGTCTCTATTTCAGGCCAGGAGATCTGTAAACCCTGTTTCACTGAAATACTGTTCGGTTATGTAAATTTTGGGAAGACGGAAGCCAGTGTCATTGGTCTCCATCACAAACTCCATCCCCTATCTGTGAAGCACATACTCCACCCTGCCCAATATCTGAGGCTCAACCAGACAGTTAACAACTTCTGTGTTATATTTCAACCTGAGCAAAGTTCATCTTCATATTCTTTCCATCACTAACCCTGCCTAATATCACCTCTATGATATCACCCAACTCCACCTCTGCCTCAGCCCATCTACTGCATAAACCCTCATCCGCATCACTGTTAAATGCACAGTTGACTATTCCAATTCCATCTTGTTCACCCTCACAGTTCTAAACCTCCATAAACCACAGCCCATCCAGAACTCTGCTGCCTGTATTCTAAATCACAGCAAATCCCGATCACCCATCACCCCTGTGCTCACTGTTCTCCATTGGCTCCCGGTATGGCAGCACCTTAATTTTAATATTCTCATTCTTGTGCTTGAAACTCTCCATGGCCTCACCCTTCCATTTATTCACTTTCCCCTCTCCAATTCCTATAGAACATAGAGCATTACAGCGCAGTACAGGCCCTTCGGCCCTCGATGTTGCGCCGACCTGTGAAACCATCTGACCTACACTATTCCATTTTCATCCATATGTCGATCCAATGACCACTTAAATGCCCTTAAAGTTGGCGAGTCTACTACTGTTGCAGGCAGGGCGTTCCACGCCCCAACTACTCTCTGTGTAAAGAAACTACCTCTGACATCTGTCCTATATCTATCACCCTTCAACTTAAAGCTATGTTCCCTCGTGTTTGCCATCACCATCCGAGGAAAAAGGCTCTCACTATCCACCCTGTCCAACCCTCTGATTATCTTATATGTCTCTATTAAGTCACCTCTTCTCCTCCTTCTCTCTAACGAAAACAACCTCAAGTCCCTCAGCCTTTCCTCGTAAGACCTTCCCTCCATACCAGGCAACATCCTAGTAAATCTCCTCTGCACCTTTTCCAAAGCTTCCACATCCTTCCTATAATGCGGTGACCAGAACTGCACGCAATACTCCAGGTGCGGCCGCACCAGAGCTCTGTACAGCTGCAGCATGACCTCGTGGCTCCTAAACTCGATCCCCCCACTAATAAAAGCTAAAACACCATATGTCTTCTTAACAGCTCTATTAACCTGGGTGGCAACTTTCAGGGATTTATGTACCTGGACACCAAGATCTCTCTGCTCATCTACACGACCAAGAATCTTCCCATTAGCCCAGTATTCTGCAATCCTGTTACTCCTTCCGAAGTGAATCACCTCACACTTTTCCACATTAAACTCTATTTCCCATCTCTCAGCCCAGCTCTGCAGCCTATCTATGTCCCTCTGTAACCTACAACATCCTTCGGCACTATCCACAACTCCACCGACTTTCGTGTCATCCGCAAATTTACTAACCCACCCTTCTACACCCTCATCCAGGTCATTTATAAAAATGACAAACAGCAGTGGCCCCAAAACAGATCCTTGCGGTACACCACTAGAAACTATACTCCAGGATGAACATTTACCATCAACCACCACACTCTGTCTTCTTTCAGCTAGCCAATTTCTGATCCAAAGCACTAATTCACCTTCAATCACATACTTCTGTATTTTCTGCAATAGCCTACCGTGGGGAACCTTATCAAACGCCTTACTGAAATTCATATACACCACATCCACTGCTTTACCCTCATCCACCTGTTTGGTCACCTTGTCAAAAAACTCAATAAGCTTTGTGAGGCACGACCTACCCTTCACAAAACCGTGCTGACTCTCTCTAATGAACTTATTCTTTTCAAGATGATTATAAATCCTATCTCTTGTAACCTTTTCCAACATTTTACCCACAACCGAAGTAAGGCTCACAGGTCTATAATTACCAGCACTGTCTCTACTCCCCTTCTTGAACAAGGGGACAACATTTGCTATCCTACAGTCTTCCGGAACTATTCCTGTCGACAATGACGACATAAAAATCAAGGACAGTGGCTCTGCAATCTCCTCCCTGGCTTCCCAGAGAATCCTAGGATAAATCCCATCTGGCCCAGGGGACTTATCTATTTTCACACTTTCCAAAATTGCTAACACCTCCTCCTTGTGAACCTCAATCCCATCTAGCCTAGTAGTCTGTATCTCAGTATTCTCCTCGACAACATTTTCTTTCTCCACTGTAAATACTGACGAAAAAATATTCATTTAACACTTCCCCTATCTCCTCCGATTCCACACACAACTTCCCACTACTATCCTTGATTGGCCCTAACCTATCTCTAGTCATTCTTTTATTCCTGATATACCGATAGAAAGCCTTAGGGTCTTCTTTGATCCTATCCGCCAATGACTTCTCGTGTCCTCTCCTTGCTCTTCTTAGCTCTCCCTTTAGATACTTCCTGGCTAGCTTGTAACTCTCAAGCGCCCTAACTGAGCCTTCACGTCTCATCCTAACATAAGCCTTCTTCTTCCTCTGGACAAGCTCTTCAACTTCTTGAGTAAACCACGGCTCCCTCGCACAACAACTTCCTCCCTGCCTGACAGGTACATACTTATCAAGGACACGCAGTAGCTGCTCCTTGAATAAGCTCCACATTTCGATTGTGCCCATCCCCTGCAGTTTCCTTCCCCATCCTACACATCCTAAATCTTGCCTAATCGCATCATAATGTCCTTTCCCCCAGCTTTAATTCTTGCCCTGCTGTATATGCCTGTCCCTGCCCATCGCTAAGGTAAACTTAACCGAATTGTGATCACTATCACCAAAGTGCTCACCAACTTATAAATCTAACACCTGGCCGGGTTCATTACCCAGTACCAAATCCAATGTGGCATCGCCCCTGGTTGGCCTGTCTACATACTGTGTCAGAAAACCCTCCTGCACACACTGGACAAAAACTGACCCATCTAAAGTACTCGAACTATAGTATTTCCAGTCAATATTTGGAAAGTTAAAGTCCCCCATAACCACTACCCTGTTACTGTCGCTCCTGTCAAGAATCATCTTTGCTATCCTTTCCTCTACATCTCTGGAACTATTTGGAGGTCTATAGAAAACTCCCAACAGGGTGACCTCTCCTCTTCTGTTTCTAACCTCGGCCCAGACTACCTCAGTAGACGAGTCCTCAAACGTCCTTTCCTTGATTAACAATGCCACACCACCAACCCCCCCCCACCCCCCCTTGCACCCTCTTCTCTGTTCTTAGTGAAACATCTAAATCCCGGAACCCGCAACATCCATTCCTGTCCCTGCTCTACCCATGTCTCTGAAATGGCCACAACATCGAGATCCCAGGTACCAACCCATGCTGAAAGCTCACCCACCTTATTCCGGATGCTCCTGGCGTTGAAGTGGACACATTTTAAACCAAGCTCTTGCTTGCCAGTGCCATCTTGTGTCCTTATAACCTTATCCCTGACCTCACTACTCTCAACATCCTGCACACTGGAACGACAATTTAGGTTCCCATCCCCCTGCTGAATTAGTTTAAACCCCCCCGAAGAGCACTAGCAAATCTCCCCCCCAGGATATTGGTACCCCTCTGGTTCAGTTGAAGACCATCCTGTTTGTAGAGGTCCCACCTACCCCAGAAAGAGCCCCAATTATCTATGAAACCAAAACCCTCCCTCCTGCACCATCCCTGCAGCCACGTGTTCAACTCCTCTCTCTCCCTAATCCTCACTTCGCTAGCACGTGGCACGGGCAACAACCCAAAGATAACAACTCTGTTTGTTCTCGCTCTAAGCTTCCACCCTAGCTCCCTGAATTTCTGCCTTAAATCCCCATCTCTCTTCCTACCTATGTCGTTGGTGCCTATGTGTACCACGAGTTGGGGCTGCTCCCCCTCCCCCTTGAGGATCCCAAAAACACGATCCGAGACATCACGTACCCTGGCACCTGGGAGGCAACACACCAACCGTGAGTCTCTCTCGTTCCCACAAAACCTCCTATCTGTTCCCCTAACTATGGAGTCCCCAATGACTAATGCTCTGCTCCTCTTACCACTTCCCTTCTGAGCAACAGGGACAGACTCTGCGCCAGAGACCTGTATCCCATTGCCTATCCCTGGTAAGTCGTCTCCCCCAACAGTATCCTAAACGGTATACCTGTTGTTGAGGGAAACGGCCACAGGGGATCCATGCACTGCCTGCTGGTTCCCTCTCCTTCCCCTGACGGTAACCCATCTACCTTCTTCTTTTACCTGAGGTGTGACTTCCTCCCGATAACTCCTATCAATAATCCCCTCCGCCTCCCGAATGATCCGAAGTTCCTCCAGCTCCAGCTCCATTTCCCTAACGCGGTCCTCGAGGAGCTGGAGTTGGGTGCACTTCCCGCAGATGCAGTCAGCAGGGACACCCTTGGCGACCCTTACCTCCCACATTCTGCAGGAGGAACATTCAACTGCCTTAACCTCCATTCCCACTATTATAAATTCCCAAGTTTTTAACCAATCACACGATAAAACAAGAAGAGAAATAGAAAAAGCCTTACCTTACCTACACACAACCGAGTCCTTTTTTTTTGGTAAGAAGAGGAGGGCGGGTGGGAGACACTGCAAGAGTAGTGTCTCGGGTTCAGAAACAGCCCAAATATATAGGTTTCTACTTACCCAGCAGTCCCTGCTCCACCGAAACCCCCGATGAAATTAACTTCCCAGCTGTATTCCTGCAAATCTTTCGACTTCAATCTTTTTTCAGTTCTCATTGTAAAGTGAATTTCTTTCCCTCTGTATCTGTCCCGAGCCACGATTTTAGACTCTGCAGAGAGACTGCTGCTGACGGTACAGAATTGGGATCCAAAAAGAGATGTGAATCGCACAGCCGGCCACTTCCATTGCGGTCTGCACAATATCCCATGCTGGGTGGGGCTCCAGCCCAGTCACATCATCTATGTGCTGTCAGCGTGGTCTTCACAGCCGGCCACCTCTACTATGCCCTGCACAGTGTCCCAAGCTGCGCAGGGCACTAGCTCAATTGTACCCTGTATGTGTTGCACCTTTGAGGGTGGATTTGAAAGTGATGTCAATGTACCATACCAGCAGCTTTGATGTACTTCTTTAAACTTTTTCTGTGCATGTCCACTGACAGCCTGTGTTAGTCACTCACCGCTGAACATACATTCAGTAGCAAAAGGAAACCCCACTGGTGTTATTTAAAAGGACCAGGCATCTAGCCTACAGGCTTTTGACTTACTTCTGCTATTGTAAAGTTAGTGGAGGTGTAGTGGATGTTTTTCTGGAGGTTGTGTTGTGAGCTGCTGCAGATATTCAGGGACATTTGTGAACTATACAGTAAATGGAAAAGTCCTGGGGAAAATTGATGTACCGAGAGATTTGGGTGTTCAGGTCCATTGTTCCCTGAAGGAGGCAACGCAGGTCAATAGAGTGGTCAAGAAGGCATTCGGCATGCTTTCCTTCATCGGACGGGGTATTGAGTACAAGAGTTGGCAGGTCATGTTACAGTTGTATAGGACTTTGGTTCGGCCACATTTGGAATACTGCGTGCAGTTCTGGTCGCCACATGACCAAAAGGATGTAGATGCTTTGGAGAGGGTGCAGAGGAGGTTCACCAGGATGTTGCCTGGTATGGAGGGCGCTAGATATGAAGAGAGGTTGAGTAGATTAGGATTATTTTCATTAGAAAGACAGAGGTTGAGGGGGGACCTGATTGAGGTGTACAAAATCATGAGAGGGATAGACAGGTTGGATAGGAAGAACCGTTTTCCCAGAGTGGGGGATTGAATTACTAGGGGTCACGAGTTCAAAGTGAGAGGGGAAAAGTTCAGGGGGGATATGCGTGGAAAGTTCTTTACGCAGAGGGTGGTGGGTGCCTGGAACGCGTTGCCAGCGGAGGTGGTAGACGCGGACACGATAGCGTCTTTTAAGATGTATCTAGACAGATACATGAATGGACAGGAAGCAAAGAGATACAGAGCCTTAGAAAATAGACGACATGTTTAGATAGAGGATCTGGATCAGCACAGGCTTGGCGTGCCGAAGGGCCTGTTCCTGTGCTGTAATTTTCTTAGTTCTTAGTTCTTTGTGTACAGAGGATTTGGTGACCCAACTCTGGACGACGTATGGGGACTGTAGTTACAGTGTCTCTGGGTCTGTAACATGACCAACAAATGGAGCAGATGCTGCGGAGAGGGGAAGCTCTGGAAAGGGAGAGGAGGAGAGGGCTCATCCCTGCCCACCCCGGGTGCTCCAAGAGCACTTTTCCTACCTACACCTAACCCAGGAGCAATGTGTGAGGTGACTCTGATTCAATAAGGAGGTTGTCACAGAGCTGTGTCACCTCCTGTAACACAACCTGGAGCCTCACACCAGGGTGAGGACGGAGTTGTCAGTGGTTGTTCAGCTCACAGTTTCATTGAACTTCTATGTATCTGGATATTTACAGGCAGGAGCAGGTGACATATCCAACATGGAGTGGTAGAAATTGATGGAGTCATTTGCAACACAGAAAGAGGCCATTCAGCCCCTCACTGCCAGATTACTGTGCAACAATCCAGTCAGCCCCACTCTCCCACTCCCCCGCTCAACCCCCGTATCTCTGCAAGTTCATTTCCTTCAGGTTTCCATCCAGTTTCCTTTTGAAATCTTTGATTGTCTCGGCTTCCACCATCCTCATGGGCAGTGAGTTCCAGCTCATTACCATCCACTGTGTAAAAAGGTTCCTCCTCATATTCCCCTGCATATGTTAACCAAAACATTCCATCTGTGCCCCCTGGTCCGCGTTGCATCAGTTAATGGGAACAGTTTTTCCTTGTCTATCTTAGCTAAGTCTATCATAATCATGTGCACCTCTATCAAATCTCTCTCAATCTCCTTTACACCAGGAGAACAACTCCATCTTCTCCAAACTCACTTTGTAACAAAACTCCCATCCCTGGAATCATTCTGGTAAATCCCCTCTGCACCCTGTCAAGGACTTTCACATCCTTCCTACAGTCTGGTGACCAGAACAGGGCACAGTTCTCTTGTTGGGGTCTCACCAAAGCTTTGTAAAGTTTCAGCTAAACCGCCCTGATTTTGTATATTTGCCTCTAATGATGAAGCCCAAGATCTGATATGTTTTGCTAAACACTCTGCTAATATGTCCTGCCACCTTCAAAGATCAATGCATATGGAGCCCCAGGTCCTTCTGTTCCTGCACAATCTTTTGAACTGTGTCATTAAGTCTATAATAAAAGCAAAATACTGCGGATGCTGGAAATCTGAAACAAAAACAAGAAATGCTGGATTCACTCAGCAGGTCTGGCAGCATCTGTGGAAAGAGAAGCAGAGTTAACGTTTCGGGTCAGTGACCCTTCTTCGGAACTGACAAATATTAGAAAAGTCACAGATTATAAACAAGTGAGGTGGGGGTTGGGCAAGAGATTACAAAGGAGAAGGTGCAGATTGGACCAGGCCACATAGCTGACCAAAAGGTTACGGAGCAAAGGCAAACAATATGTTAATGCTGTGTTGAATGACAAAGCATTAGTACAGATTAGGTGTGAATATACTGAATATTGAAAAGCAGCAAGTGCAAACCTGAAGAAAAACAACCTGAAAAAAACAGTGGGTAAGCAAACTGAACAAACTAAGATGAAATGAAATAAATGCAAAAAAAGATTGTAAAAAATGTAAAAAGGAATGTAAAAAAAAAAGGAAGAAAAAATAACTAAAAATGACTAAAAATGAAAGTAAAGTGGGGGGCTGTCATGCTCTGAAATTATTGAACTCAATGTTCAGTCCGGCAGGCTGTAGTGTGTCTAATCGTAGATGAGATGCTGTTCCTCGAGCTTGCGTTGATGTTCACTGGAACACTGCAGCAATCCCAGGACAGAGATGTGAGCATGAGAGCAGGGGGGAGTGTTGAAATGGCAAGCAACCGGAAGCTCAGGTTCCTGCTTGCGGACTCAGCTCAGTTCGCAAGCAGGACCCTGAGCTTCCGGTTGCTTGCCATTTCAACACTCCCCCCTGCTCTCATGCTCACATCTCTGTCCTGGGATTGCTGCAGTGTTCCAGTGAACATCAACGCAAGCTCGAGGAACAGCATCTCATCTACCGATTAGGCACACTACAGCCTGCCGGACTGAACATTGAGTTCAATAATTTCAGAGCATGACAGCCCCCCACTTTACTTTCATTTTTAGTCATTTTTAGTTATTTTTTCTTCCTTTTTTTTTACATTCCTTTTTACATTTTTTACAATCTTTTTTTGTATTTATTTCATTTCATCTTAGTTTGTTCAGTTTGCTTACCCACTGTTTTTTCAGGTTGTTTTTCTTCAGGTTTGCACTTGCTGCTGTTCAATATTCAGTATATTCACACCTAATCTGTACGAATGCTTTGTCTTTCAACACAGCATTAACATATTGTTTGCCTTTGCTCCGTGACCTTTTGGTCAGCTATGTGGCCTGGTCCAATCTGCACCTTCTCCTTTGTTATCTCTTGCCCAACCCCCACCTCACTTGTTTATAATCTGTGACTTTTCTAATATTTGTCAGTTCCGAAGAAGGGTCACTGACCCGAAACGTTAACTCTGCTTCTCTTTCCACAGATGCTGCCAGACCTGCTGAGTGAATCCAGCATTTCTTGTTTTTGTGTCATTAAGTCTATGTTGTCTTCCTATTCTTTCTGACAAAATACATTACCTCACACTCCTCTTTATTAAATTCTACCTGCCACTTCTATGTCCATTCTGCTAGCCTATCTATATCATGTTGTAGGTGGTTTGTATCACCCTCACTGTTCTCCACTCCTCCAAGGTTGCAATCATCAGAAAAAATATAAATTCTACTCCGTATTCCAAGATCTGTGTCATTTTTATACGGCAAAAAAACAACTGTGGTCCTAGCACTGACCATTGTGTAACATCAATGTCGACCATCCTCCAGTCTGAAAAATAACCATTTAACACATTTCTCTTTTTGCTGTCCTTGGAACAATTTTTGATCCAATTAGATGCTATTCCATGAGCTTCAATTTTGTTAACCAAGCTTGTGTGTGGTTCTTAATCAAATACTTTCATAAAATCCAGGTAGGCACCATCCACCACATCCCCTTCATCAACCTTCTCTGATCATCGAAATAAATTCAATTAGCCCATCAAGCATAATCTGCCTTTTAGAAATCCGTGCTGACACTCCTTAATTAACTCAAACCTCTCCAAGTGTGTGTTGTCCTTTTTCCATGATCATTGTTTCTAAAACCTTACTCACCACTGATGTTACACTAACTGACCAGTAGTTACTAGGCCTGTGTGTTGCCCATTGATAATTCTGGGATGTGAGCATGACCATCTATGTCATCATTTTCTCCCTCAGCAGGGAGAAGCAGGATGAGAGATCCCGTGGCTTTGTCAGGATAGCGGGATTCCTGATGGTGAAGGTGGCTCTGCGGGGTTTCCATGTCAACGGGGCGAGGGTGAGCAACTGAAAGAACTCTCACTCCATTAATGTACAGTTGGTGTGTGAGCATGCCCAGTAAATCATGTTGGTGAATGTCCACTATCGTGGCAGCAGCCACCATACCTTCATTCTGAAGCAGACAACCAGTCCCAACACTGCGGGTCTCCATGCAGAACCAGAATGACACTCCTCGGAGACAAAGGAAACCCCCCTCTATACCCAACTCATGTTTCTACAACCCCAAACCATCTCCCACCACCAACCAAACGCACACAATTAACATGTGTAAAATGTGAGCAATGGAGTCACCAGGAACATGTTGGAACTGACCATCGGTGTGATGAAGCTTTACTTCCGATGTCTGAACCGCTCGGGGGGAGTCCTCCAGTACACACTGGAGCAGGTTCCCACGTTCATGGTGTTCTGCTGCACCCTTCATTTCATCACCATCACGAGGACACAGGCATTGGCAGCAGGAATCCGGAGGCCACCTCAGGAGAATGAGGAGGAGGCAGGGAGGATATTTTCTGGATGCCTTCCACCAGGACAGGCTGTCGGAGAGTCCCTGCTAAGATTCAGTTTCCTATAGGACAACTTCCCTTTCCCACAATGAATCCCCCATTCTCCACCATTACACCCGTCTGAGACGCACCATCACAGTGTTATTACAGCACAAAAGGAACTATTCAGTCCGACGTGTCTGCGTCACCTTTCCGAATGAGCAATTCACCTAATCCCATTCCCTGCCTTCTTCCCATAATCCTGCACATTCTTCCTTCTAATACACCAAATTATTCAGCTTTAGCATGTTTGTAGATGTGGTCACCCAAGAGCTGAAGATTATGCAGGGAGAGAAGAAATTGGTGATCCCCAGACAGTCAAAAAGAATCAGGCAGGGAGTGCTGCAAACCCTTCAGTGCATCTCACTCTCCAACAGGTATTCAGTTCAGACTACTGAGGAAAGTGATGCTTCACCTGGGGAGTGCAGCCAGAGCCAAGTCCGTGTCAACACGGGTGGCTGAGCTGCAGAGCGGGGTAGAGGGATGACTGGAAGAGCCATAGTGATCAGTAGTCAGGGGAACAGGCAGGTGTTTATGTGGCCACAGACGCGAATCGAGGATGGTGTGCTGCTTCCCTGGTGCCAGGGTCAAGGATGTCACTGAGCGACTGCAGAGCATCCTGAAGGAGAAGGGGAACAGCCAGCTGTCATGGTCCACATCGGAACCAGCAACAGAGGTAGAAAGAGGAATGTCGTCCTGCAGTCAGAATTTATGGAGCTAGGGAAGAAATTAGGCCAGCAGGACCTCAAAGTAGTAACTTCTGGATTAGTCCCAGTGCCATGCACAGCTGAGTATAGAAATAGAAAACTAAAACAGATGAATGCGTGGCTGGGAAGACGGTGCAGGAGGGAGGGATACAGATTCCTGGATATTGGGACCGGCTCTGAAGGAGATGGGACCTGTACAGGCCTGACTGGTTGCACCTGATTGGAGCCGGGACTGAGTTACTTGCAGAACGTTTTGCTCGTGCCGTCGGGGAGGGTGTAAACTAGTTTTGCAGGGGGGTGGGGACCTGAGGGTAGACTCAGTTGGGACAAAACCTGAAATGAAAATAGAAGGCAGAAAATTAATGGATGAGTTTAGAAAACAGAGGAAAAGAGGGTTAGAATTTTTTTAACTGTTTGGCTGTGCTCAAGGGTATCTATTTCAATGCAAGAAGTATAGCAAATAAAGCTGATGAGCTGAGGGCAAGGTGGACAGGTGGCAGTATGATATCATAGCTATCACAGAAACATAGCTGAAGGAGGGACAGGAATGGCAGCTCAACGTTCCTGGTTGCAGGGTTTTCAGACACAATAGGGAGGGGTTAAAGAAAGGAGGGGAAGTGGCAATTTCGGTCAAGACATCTATTGCAGCTGTGAGGAGGGATGAAATGTTGGAAGGTTCATCAACTGAGGCAATATGGATTGAGCTAAGGAACCAAAAAGGGGCAATCTCACTGCTGGGAGTGTGATCCCGCCAGCCAAACAGTCCGAGGGAGATAGAAGAGCAGATATGTAGGCAAGTCTCTGAGAAGTGCAAGAACAATAGGGCAGTAATAGTAGGGGATTTTAATTACCCCAATATTAACTGGGATAATTTTAGTATGAAAAGAATTAATGGAACAGAAATCTTGAGGTGCATTCAGGAGAACGTTTTTGGCCAGGATGTCACAAGTCCAACAAGAGAGGGTGCGGTTTTAGACATTGTTTTTGGAAATGAAGATGGGCAGGTGGAAGGAGTGGCAGGGAAGAGCATTTTGGTGGGAGTGATCATAATTCAGTTAGTTTTAACTTAATTATGGAACAGGACAAGAGATACATCAGGAGTTAGAGTTCTCAATGGGGAAAGGTGAATATTACTAAACTGAGGAGCGAAAGTGGACTGGAAACAGCTGTTTGAAGGTAGTTCAGTCTCACAGCAGTGGGAGGCATTCAAAGGGAAGATTCAAAAGGTTCAGGATAAACATGTTCCCACAAAGAAAAAGGGTGAGGCGGCCAAATCTCGAGTCCCATGGATGTCAAGGAGCCGACAGGGTAGGATAACGCAGAAAAGGAAAGCTTCTGTCCGACACTGAGAACTTAATACTGCAGAAAGCCGAGAGGAGTATAGAAAGTGGAGGGGTCAAATCAAAAAGGAAGTGAGGAATGGAAAGTGAGGGTATGAAAGAACATTGGCAAGCAAAATCAAGGTGAACCCAAAGATGTTTTCTCAATACATTAAGAGTAAGAGGATAACTAAGGGAAGAGTAGGACCCATAATAGATCAGAAAGGTAACCTTTGTATAAATGTGGAAGATATTGGGATGGTTCTTATTGAGCACTTTGCGTATGTCTTCAGAAAAGAGGGGGGATTTAGATATTGTCGTTAAGGAGGAAGAGTTTGAATTATTGGATATGATAAACATAGGGAGAGAGGAAGTATTAATGGGATTAGCATCCTTGAAAGTTGAAACATCACCAGGGCCGGATGAAATGTACCCCAGGCTGTTCAAAGAAGCAAGAAATGAAATAGCAGAGGGTCTGCCTACCATCATTTCCCAATCTCACTAGATACAGTTGTGGTGATGGAGTATTGGAGAATTGCTAACGTTGTACCTCTGTTTAAAAATGGAGCGAAGGATTGTCTGAATAATTACAGGCTAGTCTGTCTAACATCAGTAGTGGGCAAATTATTGGAATCTATTCTGAGAGACGGGATAAACTGTCATTTAGAAAGGCACAGGTTTATCAAGGATAGTCAGCATGGATTTGTTAAGTGACTCTCTTGTTTGACCAAATTGATCGAATTTTTTGAAGCTGTTACAAGGAATATAGATGAAGGTAGTGCTGTTGATGTGGTCTACATGGATTTTAGCAAGGCTTCTGACAAGTTCCCACATGACAGCCTGGTTCAAAAAATAAAATCCCATGGCGTCCAGAGAAATGCAGCAAGGCGGATACAAAATTGACTCAGTGGTAGGAAACACAGGGTAATTATTGACAAGTATTTTTGCGACTGGAGATCTGACCCCATTGTCATTCCAAAGGGCTCAGTAATGGGTCCCATGCTTTCTGTGGTCTCTATTAAAGATTTAGACATAAATTTAGGGGGTATGATCAAGACTTTTGCAGACGACACAAAGATTGGCCATGTGGTGGATAGCGAGAAGGATAGCTTTCGGCTGCAGGAAGATATTGACGGTCTGGTCAGATGGGCGGAAACATGGGAATCGACCTGGATAGGTGTGAGGTGATGCATTTGGGGAGCTCAAACAAGCAAAGGAATACACGATTACTAGGACAATACTGAGAAATGTAGAGGAAGTAAGGGACTTTGGAGTGAATGCCCACATATCCCTGAAGATAGCGGGACAGGTCAATAAGGCAGTTAAGAAGGCATATGGAATCATTTCCCTTTTTAGCCGAGGTATAGAATGTAAGAGCTGGGAGGTTATGCTGGAACTGTATAAATCAATGGTTAGGCCACAACTTGAATACGTTGTGCAGTTCTAGTAACCACATTACAGAAAGGAGGCAATTGCACTAGAGAGGGGACAGAGGAGATTTACGAGGATGTTGCCAGGACTGGAAAAATGCAGCTATGAGGAAAGATTGGATAGGCTGGGGTTGTTCTTCATGGAACAGGGATGGCTTGAGGGGAGATCTGATTGAAATGAACAACATTTTGTGGGCCCTGCATTGAGTGGAGGTGAAGGGTCTATTCACCTTAGCAAAAATGTCATTGACTAGGGGACATAGAGTTAAAGTGATTGGCAGAAATATCAGAAGTGAGTTGAGGAAAAACATGTTCACCCAGAAATACAAAATTGCCTCGGTGACAGGAAACAAAGGGTAATTGTTGACGGGTATTGACTGGAGGACTGTTACCAGTCGTGTTCCAGAGGGCTTGGTACTGGGTCCCCTGCTTTTAGTGAGGGTCTGTAACTCACTTCATGAAATGATGGTTGAGGCAGAAACCCTCTACTCATTCAAAAGGAGTCTGGATGTGCACCTCAAGTGTCATAATCTGCAGGGCTACGGATCAAATGATGGAAGGAGTGATTAGAATAGTTGGATAATTTTTCGGCTGGTACAGACACGATGGGCCAAGTTACCTCTTTCTGTGCCTTAAATGTTCTACGATTCTATGACTCTATAACACGAAACACGCTATCCTCGTTGACACTCACAATTCTGTCAACAAACTATCAAGACTATCAGAAATGATTTTCCATGAAGCTATCCTGCTGCTTGTCATTTATTAAGATATGATTTTACAAGTAAGAAATATTTTTGTGCTGGGTTATGGCCTCCAGAATTTTCCAATAATCAACATTAGGCTGATAGTTACAAGGCTTATCCAACCTCCCCTTCTTTAAACAGGGTGTAACATTTACAGCCCTCCAGTTCTATGGCATCATTTTTAAAAATTCATTCATGGGATGTGGACATCGCTGGCCAGGCCAGCATTTATTGCCCATCCCTAATTACCCATGCGAAGGTGGTGATGAGCTGCCTTCTTGAACCACTGCAGTCCATGTGGGGTAGATACACCCACAGTGCTGTTAGGAAGGAAGTTCCAGTATTTTGACCCAGCGACAGTGAAGGAACGGCAAGATAGTTTCAAATCAGCATGGTGTGTGGCTTGGAGGGGAACTTGCAGGTGGTGGTGTTTCCATACATCTGCTGCCCTTGCCCTTCTATATGGTAGAGGTTGTGTGTTTGGAAGGTGCTGTCTAAGGAGCCTTGGTGTGTTGCTGCAGTGCATTTTGTAGATGGTACACACTGCTGCCACTGAGCTTCGGTGGTGGAGGGAGTGAATGTTGTGGATGGGGTGCCAATCATGCGGGCTGCTTTGTACTGGATGGTGCCGAGCTTCTTGAGTGTTCTTGGAGCTGCACCCATCCAGACAAGCGGAGAGTATTCCATCACACTCCTGGCTTGAGCCTTATAGATGGTGGACTGGCTTTGGGGAGTCAGGAGGTGAGTTAATCGCCTCAGCATTCCTCGCCTATGACCTGCTCTTTGAGCCATGGTATTTATATGGCTACTCCTGTTCTGTTTCTGGTCAATGGTCGCCCCTAGGATGTTGATAGTGGTGGATTCAGCTATGGTAATGTCATTGAATGTCAAGGGAGATGATTAGATTCTCTCTTGTCGGTGATGGTCATTGCCTGGCACTATGGCAGTGCGAATGTTACTTGCCAATTATCAGCCCAAGCCTTGATATTGTCCAGGTCTTGTTGCATTTCTACACGGACTGCTTCAGTATTTGAGGAGTCACGAATGGTGCTGAAAATTGTGCAATCATCAGCCAACATCCCCACTTCTGGTCTGGTGATTGAAGGAAGGTCATTGATGAAGCAGCTGAAGATGGTTGGGCCAAGGACACTACCCTGAGGAACTCCTGCAGTGATGTCCTGGAGTTGAGATGATTGACCTGCAACGACCACAACCATCTTCCTTTGCGCTAGGTATGACTCTAACCAGCAGAGAGTTTTCCCGCTGATTCCCACTGACTCCATTTTTGCTCTGGCTGCTTGATGCCATACTCAGTCAAATGCTGCCTTGATGTCAAGGCAGTCACCTCTTGAATTCAGCTCCTTTGTCCATGTTTTAACCAAGGCTGTAATGAGGTCAGGAGCGGTGTGACCCTGGCGGAACCCAAACTGAACGTCACTAAGCAGGTTATTGCTAAGCAAGTGCTGTTTGATAGCATTGTCGATGACACCTTCCATCACTTTACTGATGATTGAGAATAGGCTGATGGGGCGGTAATTGGCCGGGTTGGACTTGTCCTGCTTTTTGTGTACAGGAAATAGCTGGGCAATTTTGCACATTGACGGGTAGATGCCAATGTTGCAGTTGTACTTGAACAGTTTGATGGGGGAACGGAAGTTCTGGAGCACAGGTATTCAGTACTATTTCAGGAATATTGTCAGGGCCCATAGCCTTTGCAGTATCCCGTGCCTTCAATCGTTTCTTGATATCATGCTGAGTGAATCCAACCATGAGAAGCAGTACTGTATACTCCCCTCCACCTCCAGTCTGAACAATGACTGTTCACCACTTCTCTCTGCTTTCTGTCCCTGAGTCAGTGTCATATCCACACTATCACTGTCACATTAATCCATGTCATGACAAGTCTATGAAATATCCACACTATCACTGTCACATTAATCCATGTCATGACAAGTCTATGAAATATCCACACTATCACTGTCACATTTATCCATGTCATGACAAGTCTATGAAATGTCAGCTGATCACAGGCCGTTTGAAAATCTATATACATAAGTGGATATACATGAGTAGGGGCGAAATATGTTGATATGGTTCTTAATGAATACTTTGTATCTGTCTGAACAGAAGGGGGGATGATGCAGATACTGTGGTTAAGGAGGAGGAGTGTGAATTATTGGATGTTATATACATAGGGAGAGAGGAAGTATTAATGGGATTAGCATCTTTGAAAGTTGATACATCACCAGGGCCAGATGAAATGTATTCCAGGCTGTCAAAAGAAGTGAGAGAGGAAATAGCAGAGGGTCTGACCATCATTTTCCAATCCTCACTGGATACAGGTGTAGTGCCAGAGGATTGGTGAACTGTTAACATTGTAACTCTTTAAAAATGGAGCAACGGATAGACCAAATAATTGCAGGCCAATCAGTGTAACGTCAGTCGTGGGCAAATTATTGCAATGTATTCTGAGAGACAGGATAAACTGTCACTTAGAAAGGCTCATGTCAATCAAGGACAGTCAGCATGGATTTGTTAAGGGAAGATATTGTTGACTAACTTGATTGAATTTTTCGACCAAGTCGCAAGGATGATAGATGAGGGTAGTGCGGATGATATGGTCTCCGTGGATTTTGGCAAGGCTTTTGACAAGGTCCCATGTGGCATACTAGGTAAAAAAAAATACAGTCCCATGGAATCCAGGGAAATGCAGAAAGCTGGATACAAAATTGGCTCAGTGACAGGAAACAAAGGGTGATTGTTGACGGGCGTTTTACTGACTTGAGGTCTATTTCCAGTGGCATTCCACAGGGCTCAGTACTGGGTCCCCAGCTTTTAGTAGTATATATTAACGATTTGAACGTACATGTAGGGGGCATGATCAAGATGTGTGCAGATGGTACACATATTGGCTGTGCGGTAGCTGGCGAGGAGGATAGCTGGGCTGCAGGAAAATATGGATGGCAGAAAATATTGATGGGGCGGCACAGTGGTGCAGTGGTTAGCACTGCAGCCTCACAGCTCCAGGGACCCGGGGTCGATTCTGGGTGCTGCCTGTGTGGAGTTTGAAAGTTCTCCCTGTGTCTGCGTGGGTTTTCTCCGGGTGCTCCGGTTTCCTCCCACAAGCCAAAAGACTTGCTGGTTGGTAGGTAAATTGGCCGTTATAAATTGTCACTAGTATAGGTAGGTGGTAGGGAAATATAGGGAAAGGTGGGGCTGTTTGGTAGGAATATGGGATTAGTTTAGGATTTGTATAAATGGGTGGTTGATGGTCGGCACATACTCGGTGGGCCGAAGGGCCTGTTTCAGTGCTATATCTCTAATCCAGAAAAAAAAGTGTCAAATGGAATTCAGCCTGGTTAAGTATGAGACGATGTAATTGAGGAGGTCAAACAAAGCAAAGGGATAGACAATCAATCGTAAAATACTGAGAAGTGTAGAGGAAGTGAGGGACCTTGGAGTCAATGTCCACTGATGTCCTGAATGTAGAAGGTCAGGTCGATAAGGTGGTTAAGAAGGCATATGGAATCCTTTCCTTTATTAGCTGAGGGATAGAATACAAGAGCAGTGAGGTTATGCTGGAACTGTATAAATCATTGGTTGGGCCACAACCTGAGTACTCTGCAGTTCTGGTCACCTAATTACACAAAGGATGGAATTGCACTAGGGAGGGTACAGAGGAGATTTACAAGGATGTTTGCCAGGACTGGAAAAATGCAGCTATGAAGAAAGATTAGATAGGCTGGGGTTGTTCTACTTGGAACAGAGAAGGCTGAAGGGAGATCTGATTGTAAGGGACATAATTTTGTGGGGCCTGGATAGAGTGGAGGTGACGACTCTATTCACCTTAGCAGAGAGATCAGTGACTGGGGGGCAGTGACTTAAAGTGCTTGGTAGAAGGATTAGCGGGGAGTTGAGGAGAAACTTGTTCACCCAAAAATACAAAATGGGCTCAGTGGCAAGAAACAAAGGGTAATTGTTATAATAAAAGCAAAATACTGCGGATGCTGGAAATCTGAAGTAAAACACGAAATGCTGGAAATACTCGGCAGGTCTGGCAGCATCTGTGGAGGGAGAAGCAGGATTAACGTTTCAGTTCAATGATGAAGGGTCACTGACCTGTGACGTTAACTCTGCTTCTCTCTCCACAGATGCTGCCAGACCTGCTGAGTATTTCCAGCATGTCTTGTTTTTATTAAAGGGTAGTTGTTGACGGATATTTTACTGACCTGAGGACTGTTTACAGTGGCGTTCCACAGGGTTCAGTACTGCATCCCCTGTTTATAGTGAGAGTCTAGAAATTACTGCCTGAAAGGATAGTTGAAGCAGAATCCCTCCACTCAGTGAAAAGGAATCTGGATGTTCACCTCAACTGTCATCATCTGCAGGGCTGTGGATCAAATGCTGGAAGATGGGATTAGAATAGGTGGATCATTTTTCGGCCGTTGCAGACACAATGGGCCAAGTGGCCTCTTTCTGTATCTTAAACTTTCTATGATTATATTACATGAAACACTCACAGTTACGTCCTCAACGAACTTGATGAAGATTTTCAGGAATGATATTTCATTAACCTTTCCATGCTGCTTGTCATTTATTATCACGTGTTTTACAAACAGGATATATTTTTGTGTTGGGTTATGACCTCTGGAAGTTTCCAACCACCAACATTAGACTGATGGTTACAGGGTTTACCCAACCTCTCCATTTTAAACAGGTTGAACATTGACAATCCTCCAGACCTCTGGCATCACTCCCATATCCAAGGAGGACTGAAAGATTCTGTCCAGTGCTTCTGTCATTTCCACCATTCCTTCCCTCAGTAACCCTCACAAAACCCATGCAGACTGGATAAATGTTCTACTTTATTGTGGTACAAAAGTGTTGAATTGAAAGGGGTTAACTGAACCAGTTTGTTCAGTGACTGTAATTAATGTCAGTCTCCATGGACCCTAATGGTGTCACTGGAGGGTTTCCCTCTTCTATTAATACAGGACTCCTTTCAATGTGTTTTCCGAAAGTGTTAGCGGGACCATCAGCTCCGGCACTAAAAGGGATCCGTGGGCTGCAGAGAGAGGGGGAGGAGAGATCAGAATCTGAACAATAGATTGGAATGTTACAGCAATGGATCAGAATCTGAGAACAATAGATTGGAATGTTACAACAAGTGACAGGAGTTTATCCTATTGGTTTGACCGTCTTACTGCGGATTATTATTGGATAACATTAGAACAGCGTCTCTATTTTGCTCTGAAGATGATTCAATTTATTTACTATCCCATCCTCGCTACTATTGGTGTCCCTGGTAAGTCTCTGTATCCAACTATTAGATTCATAAACCATATTTCACTGATTTAGTGTTCTTGTCATTTAAATCGTGAGAAGACTGAAACCGTTATCTTCCGTTTCTGTCACAACTCCATTCCCTGTCTATGATCTGCATCCCCCACGCTGGCCATTGTCTGAGGCTGAACCAGGAGGTTTACAACCTCTGGTATCTATTTAATGCTGAGCTGAGTTCATCCCCATATTCCCTCCATCCCCAGCCAGGTCAATTGTTATGGCCAGGTGAGGAGGGGTCAGTGTGGCTCTTCTTTATTTGACTGCAACAGTGTTTGTCCTTTATAAACAGTGAATATGCTTAACGTCTCAGTGAGTGTTCTACATCTTACCTTTGGTATGATGGTGAAGAAACCGATTGGACAGGTTCTCTTGAGTTTATACATGAACGAGGTGAGTTTATTAAACTTAACAAGAGAAACCCGATCTGAATAAAATCATTAAAAAACGGAACACACAGTTACGGACACACTCATACGAGAATCACACACACTCAAATATATTACAGAGTGAGAAGTAAATTTGTGGTTGGATTTGAGTCCAGAATGAATTTCAAAAAACTCATTCTGTGATGTTGGGCGATTCCGTGGTCTTCCAGCTGAAGTTATATTCTTGAAGTCTTTTGCTTGTCGAAGTGCAGTATGTGGCTGGTCCACATTGCTCAGGATTTTCTTTGAGGCTTTCTTCCCCTGGTTACTCTGTCTGCAGTAATCTGTAGGCTTGAGGGGTCCGCAGTCACATGTGGTTTTCAAACTTGTGATGTTAGGTGGAGAGAGAGATGGAGAGAGAGAGAGAGAGGGGTCACAGCCCTTCTGCTTCTGCACAGTTTGAATCATTGGCTTGTCTGTCTTTGTCCAGGGGAAACTCCCAGCTGTCACAGAGATGGACAGAAGGTCTCCTGACTGCCTCAGTGTATTCTCTGGACCCTTCCAATGAGATTCAAGGTTAGAAACTTCTATCTCCCCAGGGCTCAGGATACCAGTATTTATACTTGGAGGAGTTTGCTCTTTCAAAGTCAATGTGTCAGGGTAGTCTTGCATGCCGTGTTAATGAATGTAATCTTAGGTCATTCAATCACTAGAGCAAGCCAATGATATTGGTCCAGGCTCATCAGACATGTGTCTCCTGTTGTAGGCCTTAGAATGTGAAAATGTGTTTCAGATGCCAATTTCGGTGGCCATCTTGGCTGCCAGTTTTTTCAAAGTTAACAGTCGGATTTTTTTCTATTTAAAGGTTAGTGTAAGTTTCCAATCGATGAATTAAAATTCCTCATTTGGCATGTTGTGTTATCTTAACACCGGCGCAGCACATGGAAAGAAATGTGTTAACGGGAACATTTCATTTCAGAACTGTGGGAAGAAAAAGAAAGAAATACACATGCATTCTCAAAAATCACTTCTCAAATTCACACATTAATCTTAGAATTATTGCAGCTGACATTGTCTGTTACAGCTGTACTGATTTAACTTTTTTGACGTTTTGTCTGGGATGGTTATGTGTCGGGTTCGACGCTGGACAATGCATCAACCATTGCATTGTTTACCTTTTCTCTCCTCTAATGAAGTTTTAACTACTCAGTTTCCTGCACCTTAACAATCTTTCTCCCTAAACCGACAGTGTGTAATAAATTGTTTTTTTAGACCCTG
>NW_027141029.1:10000-12500 GCF_036365525.1 Heterodontus francisci
AAGATGATGAAGAAGAAGAAGAAGAAGAAGAAGAAGAAGATGAAGATGAAGATGATGAAGAAGAAGAAGAAGAACATGAAGATGATGAAGATGAAGATGAATATGAAGTTGAAGAAGAAGATGAAGATGAAGAAGATGAAGATGAAGATGAAGATGAAGATGAAGAAGATGAAGATGAAGAAGAAGAAGAAGAAGAAGAAGATGAAGATGAAGAAGAAGATGATGATGAAGAAGATGAAGATGAAGATGAAGATGAAGATGAAGATGAAGAAGAAGAAGAAGAAGAAGAAGAAGAAGAAGAAGAAGAAGAAGAAGATGAAGAACAAGATGAAGAAGAAGAAGATTAAGATGAAGAAGATGAAGAAGAAGAAGAAGATGAAGATGAAGATGAAGAAGAAGAAGAAGAAGAAGAAGAAGATGAAGATGAAGATGAAGATGAAGAAGAAGAAGAAGAAGAAGAAGAAGAAGAAGAAGAAGAAGAAGATGAAGATGAAGATGAAGAAGATGAAGATGAAGATGAAGAAGAAGAAGAAGAACAAGAAGAAGATGAAGATGAAGAAGATGAAGATGACTAAGAAGATGAAGATGAAGATGATGAAGATCAAGATCAAGATGAAGATGAAGATGAAGATGAAGATGAAGATGAAGATGATGAAGAAGAAGAAGAAGAAGAAGAAGAAGAAGAAGAAGAAGAAGATGAAGATGAAGATGAAGAAGAAGAAGAAGAAGAAGATGAAGATGATGAAGATGAAGAAGATGAAGATGAAGATGAAGATGAAGATGAAGAAGAAGAAGAAGATGAAGATGAAGATGAAGATGAAGAAGATGAAGATGAAGATGAAGATGAAGAAGATGAAGATGAATAAGAAGAAGAAGAAGAAGAAGAAGTAGAAGATGAAGATGAAGAAGAAGATGATGATGAAGAAGATGAAGATGAAGATGAAGATGAAGAAGATGAAGATGAAGATGAAGAAGAAGAAGAAGAAGAAGAAGAACAAGAAGAAGAAGAAGAAGAAGACGATGAAGAAGTTGAAGAACAAGATGAAGAAGAAGAAGATTAAGATGAAAAAGATGAAGAAGAAGAAGATGAAGATGAAGAAGAAGAAGAAGAAGAAGAAGAAGAAGAAGAAGAAGAAGAAGAAGAAGATGAAGATGAAGAAGAAGAAGATGAAGATGAAGATGAAGAAGAAGAAGAAGATGAAGATGAAGATGATGAAGATGAAGATGAAGATGAAGAAGAAGAAGATGAAGATGAAGATGAAGAAGAAGAAGAAGAAGAAGAAGAAGAAGAAGAAGATGAAGAAGAAGAAGATGATGAAGATGAAGAAGATGAAGTTGAAGATGAAGATGCAGAGGAAGAGGAAGATGAAGATGAAGATGAAGATGAAGAAGAAGATGAAGATGAAGAAGATGAAGATGAAGAAGAAGATGAAGAAGAAGAAGGCGAAGAAGAAGAAGAAGAAGAAGAAGATGAAGAAGAAGAAGATGAAGATGAAGATGAAGAAGAAGATGAAGAAGATGAAGATGAAGACGAAGAAGATGAAGATGAAGATGAAGATGAAGATGAAGAACAAGATGAAGATGAAGAAGATGAAGATGATGAAGAAGAAGAAGAAGAAGAAGAAGAAGAAGGAGATCAAGAAGAAGATGAAGATGAAGATGAAGATGAAGAAGAAGATGAAGATGAAGATGATGAAGAAGATGAAGATGAAGAAGAAGAAGAAGAAGAAGAAGAAGAAGAAGAAGAAGAAGAAGAAGAAGAAGAAGAAGAAGAAGATGAAGATGATGATGAAGGAGAAGAAGATGAAGATGAAGATGAAGATGATGAAGATGAAGATGAAGAAGTAGATGAAGATGAAGATGAAGATGAAGATGATGATGAAGATGAAGATGAAGATGAAGAAGATGAAGATGAAGATGAAGATGAAGATGATGAAGATGAAGATGAAGATGAAGATGATGAAGATGAAGATGATGAAGATGAAGATGAAGAAGATGATGAAGAAGATGAAGATGAAGATGAAGAAGAAGATGAAGATGAAGAAGATGAAGATGACTAAGAAGATGAAGATGAAGATGATGAAGATGATGAAGATCAAGATGAAGATGAAGATGATGAAGAAGAAGAAGAAGAAGAAGAAGAAGATGATGATGAAGATAAAGAAGATGAAGAAGAAGAAGAAGATGAAGATGATGAAGATGAAGAAGATGAAGAAGAAGAAGATGAAGATGAAGATGAAGAAGTTGAAGATGAAGATGAAGATGAAGAAGATGAAGATGAAGAAGAAGAAGAAGAAGAAGAAGAAGATGAAGATGAAGAAGAAGATGATGATGAAGAAGATGAAGATGAAGATGAAGAAGATGAAGATGAAGATGAAGAAGAAGAAGAAGAACAAGAAGAAGAAGAAGATGAAGAAGATGAAGAACAAGATGAAGAAGAAGATGAAGATGAAGAAGATGAAGAAGAAGAAGAAGATGAAGATGAAGATGAAGAAGAAGA
>NW_027141029.1:22500-30000 GCF_036365525.1 Heterodontus francisci
AAGAAGATGAAGATGAAGATGAAGAAGAAGAAGAAGAAGAACATGAAGATGATGAAGATGAAGATGAATATGAAGTTGAAGAAGAAGAAGAAGATGAAGATGAAGATGAAGATGAAGAAGATGAAGATGAAGATGAAGATGAAGATGAAGAAGATGAAGATGAAGAAGAAGAAGAAGAAGAAGAAGATGAAGATGAAGAAGAAGATGATGATGAAGAAGATGAAGATGAAGATGAAGATGAAGATGAAGATGAAGAAGAAGAAGAAGAAGAAGAAGAAGAAGATGAAGAACAAGATGAAGAAGAAGAAGATTAAGATGAAGAAGATGAAGAAGAAGAAGATGAAGATGAAGATGAAGATGAAGATGAAGAAGAAGAAGAAGAAGAAGATGAAGATGAAGATGAAGATGAAGAAGAAGAAGAAGAAGAAGAAGATGAAGATGAAGATGAAGAAGATGAAGATGAAGAAGAAGAAGAAGAAGATGAAGATGATGAAGATGAAGATGAAGATGAAGATGAAGAAGAAGAAGATGAAGATGAAGATGAAGATGAAGATGAAGAAGAAGAAGAAGAAGAAGAAGAAGAAGATGAAGAAGAAGAAGAAGATGATGAAGATGAAGAAGATGAAGATGAAGATGAAGATGCAGAGGAAGAGGAAGATGAAGATGAAGATGAAGAAGAAGATGAAGATGAAGATGAAGAAGATGAAGATGAAGATGAAGATGAAGATGAAGATGAAGATGAAGATGAAGAAGAAGATGAAGAAGAAGAAGGCGAAGAAGAAGAAGAAGAAGAAGAAGATGAAGAAGAAGAAGATGAAGACGAAGAAGATGAAGATGAAGATGAAGATGAAGATGAAGATGAAGAACAAGATGAAGATGAAGAAGATGAAGATGATGAAGAAGAAGAAGAAGAAGAAGAAGGAGATCAAGAAGAAGATGAAGATGAAGATGAAGATGAAGAAGAAGATGAAGATGAAGATGATGAAGAAGATGAAGATGAAGAAGATGAAGATGAAGATGAAGATGAAGATGAAGATGAAGATGAAGATGAAGATGACGATGAAGAAGATGAAGAAGAAGAAGAAGATGAAGATGATGAAGATGAAGAAGAAGATGAAGAAGAAGAAGATGAAGATGAAGATGAAGAAGATGAAGATGAAGAAGAAGAAGAAGAAGAACATGAAGAAGAAGAAGATGAAGATGAAGATGAAGTATGAAGACGAAGAAGCTGAAGATGAAGATGAAGAAGATGAAGATGAAGAACAAGATGAAGAAGAAGAAGATGAAGATGAAGAAGATGAAGAAGAAGATGAAGATGAAGAAGAAGAAGATGAAGATGAAGAAGAAGATGAAGTATGAAGACGAAGAAGCTGAAGATGAAGATGAAGAAGATGAAGATGAAGAACAAGATGAAGAAGAAGAAGATGAAGATGAAGAAGATGAAGAAGAAGATGAAGATGAAGAAGAAGAAGATGAAGATGAAGAAGAAGATGAAGATGAAGATGAAGAAGAAGAAGATGAAGATGAAGATGAAGATGAAGATGAAGAAGATGAAGATGAAGATGAAGATGAAGAAGAAGAGGAAGAAGAAGATGAAGATGAAGATGAAGAAGAAGAAGATGAAGATGAAGATGAAGAAGAAGAAGAAGAAGATGAAGATGAAGATGAAGATGAAGAAGATGAAAATGAAGATGAAGATGAAGAAGAAGAGGAAGAAGAAGATGAAGATGAAGATGAAGAAGAAGAAGATGAAGATGAAGATGAAGAAGAAGAAGAAGAAGATGAAGATGAAGATGAAGAAGGCGAAGAAGAAGAAGAAGAAGAAGAAGAAGAAGAAGAAGAAGATGAAGAAGAAGAAGATGAAGATGAAGATGAAGAAGAAGAAGATGAAGAAGATGAAGAAGATGAAGATGAAGAAGATGAAGATGAAGACGAAGATGAAGATGAAGAACAAGATGAAGATGAAGAAGATGAAGATGATGAAGAAGAAGAAGAAGGAGATCAAGAAGAAGATGAAGATGAAGATGAAGATGAAGAATAAGATGAAGATGAAGATGATGAAGAAGATGAAGATGAAGAAGAAGAAGCAGAAGAAGAAGATGAAGATGATGATGATGAAGAAGAAGAAGATGAAGATGAAGATGAAGATGATGAAGATGAAGATGAAGATGAAGATGAAGAAGTAGATGAAGATGAAGATGAAGATGAAGATGAAGATGAAGATGATGATGATGATGAAGATGAAGATGAAGATGAAGATGATGAAGATGAAGATGAAGATGATGAAGATGAAGGTGATGAAGATGAAGATGAAGAAGTTGATGAAGAAGATGAAGATGAAGATGAAGAAGAAGATGAAGATGAAGAAGATGAAGATGACTAAGAAGATGAAGATGAAGATGATGAAGATCAAGATGAAGATGAAGATGAAGATGAAGATGAAGATGAAGATGATGAAGAAGAAGAAGAAGAAGAAGAAGAAGAAGAAGAAGATGAAGATGAAGATGAAGAAGAAGAAGAAGAAGAAGATGAAGATGATGAAGATGAAGAAGATGAAGATGAAGATGAAGATGAAGATGAAGAAGAAGAAGAAGATGAAGATGAAGATGAAGATGAAGAAGATGAAGATGAAGATGAAGATGAAGATGAAGAAGATGAAGATGAAGAAGAAGAAGAAGAAGAAGAAGAAGAAGATGAAGATGAAGAAGAAGATGATGATGAAGAAGATGAAGATGAAGATGAAGATGAAGAAGATGAAGATGAAGATGAAGAAGAAGAAGAAGAAGAAGAAGAACAAGAAGAAGAAGAAGAAGAAGACGATGAAGAAGTTGAAGAACAAGATGAAGAAGAAGAAGATTAAGATGAAAAAGATGAAGAAGAAGAAGATGAAGATGAAGATGAAGAAGAAGAAGAAGAAGAAGAAGAAGAAGAAGAAGAAGAAGAAGATGAAGAAGAAGAAGATGAAGATGAAGAAGAAGAAGAAGATGAAGATGATGAAGATGAAGATGAAGAAGAAGAAGATGAAGATGAAGATGAAGATGAAGAAGAAGAAGAAGAAGAAGAAGAAGAAGATGATGAAGAAGAAGATGATGAAGATGAAGAAGATGAAGTTGAAGATGAAGATGCAGAGGAAGAGGAAGATGAAGATGAAGATGAAGATGAAGAAGAAGATGAAGATGAAGAAGATGAAGATGAAGAAGATGAAGATGAAGAAGAAGATGAAGAAGAAGAAGGCGAAGAAGAAGAAGAAGAAGAAGAAGATGAAGAAGAAGAAGATGAAGATGAAGATGAAGAAGAAGATGAAGAAGATGAAGATGAAGACGAAGAAGATGAAGATGAAGATGAAGATGAAGATGAAGAACAAGATGAAGATGAAGAAGATGAAGATGATGAAGAAGAAGAAGAAGAAGAAGAAGAAGGAGATCAAGAAGAAGATGAAGATGAAGATGAAGATGAAGAAGAAGATGAAGATGAAGATGATGAAGAAGATGAAGATGAAGAAGAAGAAGAAGAAGAAGAAGAAGAAGAAGAAGAAGAAGAAGATGAAGATGATGATGAAGGAGAAGAAGATGAAGATGAAGATGAAGATGAAGAAGTAGATGAAGATGAAGATGAAGATGAAGATGATGATGAAGATGAAGATGAAGATGAAGAAGATGAAGAAGAAGAAGAAGAAGAAGAAGAAGAAGAAGATGAAGAAGAAGAAGAAGAAGAAGATGAAGATGAAGATGAAGATGAAGAAGAAGATGAAGATGAAGAAGAAGAAGATGAAGATGAAGCTGAAGAAGAAGAAGATGAAGATGAAGAAGAAGAAGAAGAAGAAGAAGAAGAAGGAGATCAAGAAGAAGATGAAGATGAAGATGAAGATGAAGAAGAAGATGAAGATGAAGATGATGAAGAAGATGAAGATGAAGAAGAAGAAGAAGAAGAAGAAGATGAAGATGATGATGAAGAAGAAGAAGATGAAGATGAAGATGAAGAAGATGAAGATGAAGATGAAGATGAAGAAGTAGATGAAGATGAAGATGAAGATGAAGATGATGATGATGATGAAGATGAAGATGAAGATGAAGATGAAGATGATGAAGAAGAAGAAGAAGAAGAAGAAGAAGAAGAAGAAGAAGATGAAGATGAAGATGAAGAAGAAGAAGAAGAAGAACATGAAGATGATGAAGATGAAGATGAATATGAAGTTGAAGAAGAAGAAGAAGATGAAGATGAAGATGAAGATGAAGATGAAGAAGATGAAGATGAAGATGAAGATGAAGAAGATGAAGATGAAGAAGAAGAAGAAGAAGAAGAAGATGAAGATGAAGAAGAAGATGATGATGAAGAAGATGAAGATGAAGATGAAGATGAAGATGAAGAAGAAGAAGAAGAAGAAGAAGAAGAAGAAGAAGAAGAAGAAGATGAAGAACAAGATGAAGAAGAAGAAGATTAAGATGAAGAAGATGAAGAAGAAGAAGATGAAGATGAAGATGAAGAAGAAGAAGAAGAAGAAGAAGAAGATGAAGATGAAGATGAAGAAGAAGAAGAAGAAGAAGAAGAAGATGAAGATGAAGATGAAGATGAAGAAGATGAAGATGAAGAAGAAGAAGAAGAAGATGAAGATGATGAAGATGAAGATGAAGAAGAAGAAGATGAAGATGAAGATGAAGATGAAGATGAAGAAGAAGAAGAAGAAGAAGAAGATGAAGAAGAAGAAGAAGATGATGAAGATGAAGAAGATGAAGATGAAGATGCAGAGGAAGATGAAGATGAAGATGAAGATGAAGAAGAAGATGAAGATGAAGATGAAGAAGATGAAGATGAAGATGAAGATGAAGATGAAGATGAAGAAGATGAAGATGAAGATGAAGAAGGAGATGAAGAAGAAGAAGGCGAAGAAGAAGAAGAAGAAGAAGAAGATGAAGAAGAAGAAGATGAAGACGAAGAAGATGAAGATGAAGATGAAGATGAAGATGAAGATGAAGAACAAGATGAAGATGAAGAAGATGAAGATGATGAAGAAGAAGAAGCAGAAGAAGAAGAAGGAGATCAAGAAGAAGATGAAGATGAAGATGAAGATGAAGAAGAAGATGAAGATGAAGATGATGAAGAAGATGAAGATGAAGAAGATGAAGATGAAGATGAAGATGAAGATGAAGATGAAGATGACGATGAAGAAGATGAAGAAGAAGAAGAAGATGAAGATGATGAAGAAGAAGAAGAAGATGAAGAAGAAGAAGATGAAGATGAAGATGAAGAAGATGAAGATGAAGAAGAAGAAGAAGAAGAACATGAAGAAGAAGAAGATGAAGATGAAGATGAAGTATGAAGACGAAGAAGCTGATGATGAAGATGAAGAAGATGAAGATGAAGAACAAGATGAAGAAGAAGAAGATGAAGATGAAGAAGATGAAGAAGAAGATGAAGATGAAGAAGAAGAAGATGAAGATGAAGAAGAAGATGAAGATGAAGATGAAGAAGAAGAAGATGAAGATGAAGATGAAGATGAAGATGAAGAAGATGAAGATGAAGATGAAGATGAAGAAGAAGAGGAAGAAGAAGATGAAGATGAAGATGAAGAAGAAGAAGATGAAGATGAAGATGAAGAAGAAGAAGAAGAAGATGAAGATGAAGATGAAGAAGGCGAAGAAGAAGAAGAAGAAGAAGAAGAAGAAGAAGAAGATGAAGAAGAAGAAGATGAAGATGAAGATGAAGAAGAAGAAGATGAAGAAGATGAAGAAGATGAAGATGAAGATGAAGACGAAGATGAAGATGAAGAACAAGATGAAGATGAAGAAGATGAAGATGATGAAGAAGAAGAAGAAGAAGAAGAAGGAGATCAAGAAGAAGATGAAGATGAAGATGAAGATGAAGAATAAGATGAAGATGAAGATGATGAAGAAGATGAAGATGAAGAAGAAGAAGTAGAAGAAGAAGAAGAAGATGAAGATGATGATGAAGAAGAAGAAGATGAAGATGAAGATGAAGATGATGAAGATGAAGATGAAGATGAAGAAGTAGATGAAGATGAAGATGAAGATGAAGATGATGATGATGATGAAGATGAAGATGAAGATGAAGATGAAGATGAAGATGATGAAGATGAAGATGAAGATGATGATGATGAAGATGAAGATGATGAAGATGAAGATGAAGAAGATGATGAAGAAGATGAAGATGAAGAAGAAGATGAAGATGAAGAAGATGAAGATGACTAAGAAGATGAAGATGAAGATGATGAAGATCAAGATCAAGATGAAGATGAAGATGAAGATGAAGATGAAGATGATGAAGAAGAAGAAGAAGAAGAAGAAGAAGAAGAAGAAGATGAAGATGAAGATGAAGAAGAAGAAGAAGAAGAAGATGAAGATGATGAAGATGAAGAAGATGAAGATGAAGATGAAGATGAAGATGAAGAAGAAGAAGAAGATGAAGATGAAGATGAAGAAGATGAAGATGAAGATGAAGATGAAGAAGATGAAGATGAAGAAGAAGAAGAAGAAGAAGAAGAAGAAGAAGATGAAGATGAAGAAGAAGATGATGATGAAGAAGATGAAGATGAAGATGAAGATGAAGAAGATGAAGATGAAGATGAAGAAGAAGAAGAAGAAGAAGAAGAACAAGAAGAAGAAGAAGAAGAGGACGATGAAGAAGTTGAAGAACAAGATGAAGAAGAAGAAGATTAAGATGAAAAAGATGAAGAAGAAGAAGATGAAGATGAAGATGAAGATGAAGAAGAAGAAGAAGAAGAAGAAGAAGAAGAAGAAGAAGAAGAAGAAGATGAAGATGAAGAAGAAGAAGATGAAGATGAAGAAGAAGAAGAAGATGAAGATGATGAAGATGAAGATGAAGAAGAAGAAGATGAAGATGAAGATGAAGATGAAGAAGAAGAAGAAGAAGAAGAAGAAGAAGAAGAAGAAGATGAAGAAGAAGAAGATGATGAAGATGAAGAAGATGAAGTTGAAGATGAAGATGCAGAGGAAGAGGAAGATGAAGATGAAGATGAAGATGAAGAAGAAGATGAAGATGAAGAAGATGAAGATGAAGAAGATGAAGATGAAGAAGAAGATGAAGAAGAAGAAGGCGAAGAAGAAGAAGAAGAAGAAGAAGATGAAGAAGAAGAAGATGAAGATGAAGATGAAGAAGAAGATGAAGAAGATGAAGATGAAGATGAAGACGAAGAAGATGAAGATGAAGATGAAGATGAAGATGAAGAACAAGATGAAGATGAAGAAGATGAAGATGATGAAGAAGAAGAAGAAGAAGAAGAAGGAGATCAAGAAGAAGATGAAGATGAAGATGAAGATGAAGAAGAAGATGAAGATGAAGATGATGAAGAAGATGAAGATGAAGAAGAAGAAGAAGAAGAAGAAGAAGAAGAAGAAGAAGAAGAAGAAGAAGAAGAAGAAGAAGAAGAAGAAGAAGAAGATGATGATGAAGGAGAAGAAGATGAAGATGAAGATGAAGATGATGAAGATGAAGATGAAGAAGTAGATGAAGATGAAGATGAAG
>NW_027141029.1:35000-37500 GCF_036365525.1 Heterodontus francisci
GAAGATAATGAAGAAGATGAGGATGAAGATGAAGATGAAGATGAAGAAGAAGAAGAACATGAAGAAGAAGAAGATGAAGATGAAGACGAAGAAGATGAAGATGAAGATGAAGATGAAGAAGATGATGAAGATGAAGATGAAGATGAAGAAGAAGAAGAAGAAGAAGAAGAAGATGAAGATGATGAAGAAGATGAAGAAGAAGAAGAAGAAGAAGAAGAAGAAGAAGAAGAAGAAGAAGAAGAAGATGTAGATGAAGATGAAGAACAAGATGAAGAAGAAGAAGAGGAAGAAGATGAAGATGAAGAACAAGATGAAGAAGAAGAAGATGAAGATGAAGATGAAGAAGATGAAGAAGAAGAAGATGAAGAAGATGAAGAAGAAGATGAAGATGAAGAAGACGATGAAGATGAAGATGAAGAAGAAGAAGATGAAGATGAAGAAGATGAAGATGAAGATGAAGAAGAAGAAGAAGAAGAAGAAGATGAAGATGAAGAAGAAGAAGAAGAAGAAGATGAAGAAGAAGATGAAGAATAAGAAGAAGATGAAGAAGAAGAAGATGAAGATGAGGAAGATGAAGATGAAGTATGAAGACAAAGAAGATGAAGATGAAGAACAAGATGAAGAAGATGAAGAAGAAGATGAAGATGAAGCTGAAGAAGAAGAAGAAGAAGAAGATGAAGATGAAGATGAAGAAGAAGAAGAAGAAGAAGAAGACGATGAAGATGAAGATGAAGATGAAGAAGAAGAAGAAGAAGAAGAAGAACAAGATGAAGAAGAAGAAGAAGAAGATGAAGATGAAGAAGAAGAAGAAGATGAAGATGAAGATGAAGATGAAGATGAAGAAGAAGAAGAAGAAGAAGAAGAAGATGAAGATGAAGAAGAAGAAGAAGAAGAAGAAGAAGAAGAAGAAGAAGATGAAGATGAAGATGAAGAAGATGAAGAAGAAGAAGATGAAGATGAAGATGAAGATGAAGATGAAGATGAAGAAGAAGAAGAAGAAGAAGAAGAAGAAGAAGATGAAGAAGAAGAAGAAGAAGAAGAAGAAGATGAAGAAGAAGAAGATGAAGAAGAAGAAGATGAAGATGAAGAAGATGAAGATGAAGATGAAGATGAAGATGAAGATGAAGATGAAGAAGATGAAGAAGATGAAGAAGAAGAAGAAGAAGAAGAAGAAGAAGAAGAAGAAGAAGATGAAGAAGATGAAGATGAAGATGAAGAAGAAGAAGAAGCAGAAGAAGATGAAGATGAGGAAGATGAAGATGAAGTATGAAGACGAAGAAGATGAAGATGAAGATGAAAAACAAGATGAAGAAGATGAAGATGAAGAAGATGAAGAGGATGAAGAAGAAGAAGAAGAAGAAGAAGAAGATGAAGAAGAAGAAGAAGAAGATGAAGATGAAGAAGAAGAAGAAGATGATGAAGATGAAGAAGAAGAAGATGAAGATGAAGATGAAGAAGAAGAAGAAGAAGATGAAGAAGAAGAAGAAGAAGAAGAAGAAGATGAAGATGAAGATGAAGAAGATGAAGAAGAAGAAGAAGATGAAGAAGAAGAAGAAGAGGAAGAAGAAGATGAAGAAGAAGATGAAGAATAAGAAGAAGAAGAAGATGAAGAAGTTGAAGATGAAGATGAGGAAGATGAAGATGAAGTATGAAGACAAAGAAGATGAAGATGAAGAACAAGATGAAGAAGATGAAGATGAAGAAGAAGAAGAAGATGAAGAAGAAGAAGATGAAGATGAAGCTGAAGAAGAAGAAGAAGATGAAGATGAAGAAGAAGAAGAAGAAGACGATGAAGATGAAGATGAAGAAGAAGAAGAAGAAGAAGAAGAAGAAGAAGAAGAAGATGAAGAAGAGGAAGAAGAAGAAGATGAAGATGAAGAAGAAGAAGAAGTAGAAGATGAAGATGAAGATGAAGATGAAGAAGAAGAAGAAGAAGAAGAAGAAGAAGATGAAGATGAAGATGAAGATGAAGAAGAAGAAGAAGAAGAAGAAGAAGATGAAGAAGATGAAGATGAAGATGAAGATGAAGAAGATGAAGAAGAAGAAGATGAAGATGAAGATGAAGATGAAGAAGAAGAAGAAGAAGAAGAAGATGAAGAAGAAGTAGAAGAAGAAGAAGAAGAAGAAGAAGAAGAAGAAGATGAAGAAGAAGAAGAGGATGAAGAAGAAGAAGATGAAGATGAAGATGAAGATGAAGATGAAGATGAAGATGAAGATGAAGAAGAAGAAGAAGATGAAGAAGATGAAGAAGAAGAAGAAGAAGAAGAAGAAGAAGAAGAAGATGAAGAAGAAGAAGAGATGAAGATGAAGATGAAGAAGAAGAAGAAGAAGATGAAGATGAAGATGAAGAAGATGAAGAAGAAGAAGAAGATGAAGAAGAAGAAGAAGAGGAAGAAGAAGATGAAGAAGAAGAAGATGAAGAGGAAGATGAAGAAGAAGAAGAAGTGGATGAAGATGAAGATGAAGAAGAAGAAGAAGAAGAAGAAGATGAAGATGAAGA
>NW_027141029.1:55000-57500 GCF_036365525.1 Heterodontus francisci
AAGAAGAAGAAGATGAAGATGAAGAAGAAGAAGAAGAAGAAGATGAAGATGAAGAAGAAGAAGATGAAGATGAAGATGAAGATGAAGAAGATGAAGATAAGATGAAGATGAAGATGAAGATGATGATGAAGATGAAGATGAAGATGAAGAAGATGAAGATGAAGATGAAGATGATGAACATGAAGATGAAGATGAAGATGAAGAAGCTGATGAAGAAGATGAAGATGAAGATGAAGAAGAAGATGAAGATGAAGAAGATGAAGATGACTAAGAAGATGAAGATGAAGATGATGAAGATGAAGATGAAGATGAAGATGAAGATGAAGAAGATGACGATGAAGATGAAAATGAAGATGAAGAAGAAGAAGAAGAAGAAGATGAAGATGAAGATGAAGATGATGAAGAAGAAGAAGAAGATGAAGATGAAGATGAAGATGAAGATGATGAAGAAGAAGAAGAAGAAGATGAAGATGAAGAAGATGAAGATGAAGATGAAGATGAAGAAGATGAAGATGAAGATGAAGAAGAAGAAGATGAAGATGAAGAAGATGAAGATGAAGAAGATGAAGAAGAAGAAGAAGAAGAAGAAGAAGAAGATGAAGATGAAGATGATGAAGATGAAGATGAAGATGAAGATGAAGATGAAGAGGAAGAAGATGAAGATGAAGATGAAGATGAAGAAGATGAAGATGAAGATGAAGAAGGTGTAGATGAAGATGAAGATGAAGAAGAAGAAGAAGAACATGAAGAAGAAGAAGATGAAGATGAAGAAGATGAAGATGAAGATGAAGTATGAAGACGAAGAAGATGAAGATGAAGAACAAGATGAAGAAGAAGAAGATGAAGATGAAGAAGAAGAAGAAGATGAAGATGAAGATGAAGAAGATGAAGATGAAGATGAAGATGAAGAAGAAGAAGATGAAGATGAAGATGAAGATGAAGAAGAAGAAGAAGAAGAAGAAGATGAAGAAGAAGATGATGAAGATGAAGATGAAGAAGATGACGATGAAGATGAAGATGAATATTAAGAAGAAGATGAAGATGAAGATGAAGATGAAGATGAAGATGAAGAAGAAGAAGAAGAAGAAGATGATGAAGATGAAGAAGAAGAATAAGATGAAGATGAAGAAGATGAAGATGAAGATGATGAAGAAGAAGAAGAAGCATATGAAGAAGAAGATGAAGATGAAGATGAAGAAGATGAAGATGAAGATGAAGAAGAAGAAGAAGAACATGAAGAAGAAGAAGATGAAGATGAAGAAGATGAAGATGAAGATGAAGTATGAAGACGAAGAAGATGAAGATGAAGAAGATGAAGATGAAGAACAAGATGAAGAAGAAGAAGATGAAGATGAAGAAGATGAAGAAGAAGATGAAGATGAAGAAGAAGAAGAAGAAGATGAAGATGAAGAAGAAGATGAAGAAGAAGAAGATGAAGACAAAGATGAAGATGAAGAAGAAGAAGAAGAAGAAGAAGATGAAGATGAAGATGAAGATTAAGAAGAAGATGAAGATGAAGATGAAGATGAAGATGAAGAAGAAGAAGAAGAAGAAGATGATGAAGATGAAGAAGAAGAAGAAGATGAAGATGAAGAAGATGAAGATGAAGATGATGAAGAAGAAGAAGAAGAAGATGAAGAAGAAGATGAAGATGAGGATGAAGAAGAAGAAGAAGAACATGAAGAAGAAGAAGATGAAGATGAAGAAGATGAAGATGAAGATGAAGATGAAGAAGATGAAGATGAAGATGAAGAAGATGAAGATGAAGATGAAGATGAAGAAGAAGAAGAAGAAGAAGAAGATGAAGATGAAGATGAAGAAGATGAAGATGAAGATGAAGATGAAGAAGATGAAGATGAAGATGAAGATGAAGAAGAAGAAGAAGAACATGAAGAAGAAGAAGATGAAGATGAAGAAGATGAAGATGAAGATGAAGTATGAAGACGAAGAAGATGAAGATGAAGAACAAGATGAAGAAGAAGAAGATGAAGATGAAGATGAAGAAGATGAAGAAGAAGAAGAAGATGAAGATGATGAAGAAGAAGAAGAAGATGAAGAAGATGAAGAAGATGAAGAAGAAGATGAAGAAGAGAAGAAGATGAAGATGAAGAAGAAGAAGAAGATGAAGATGAAGATGAAGATGAAGAAGATGAAGATGAAGATGAAGATGAAGAAGAAGATGAAGATGAAGATGAAGATGAAGATGAAGAAGAAGAAGAAGAAGAAGAAGAAGATGAAGAAGAAGATGATGAAGATGAAGATGAAGAAGATGACGATGAAGATGAAGATGAAGATTAAGAAGAAGATGAAGATGAAGATGAAGATGAAGAAGAAGAAGAAGAAGAAGATGATGAAGATGAAGAAGAAGGATAAGATGAAGATGAAGAAGATGAAGATGAAGATGATGAAGAAGAAGAAGAAGCATATGAAGAAGAAGATGAAGATGAAGAAGATGAAGATGAAGATGAAGAAGAAGAAGAAGAACATGAAGAAGAAGAAG
>NW_027141029.1:62500-65000 GCF_036365525.1 Heterodontus francisci
GAAGAAGAAGATGAAGAAGATGAAGAAGATGAAGAAGAAGATGAAGAAGAAGAAGAAGATGAAGATGAAGAAGAAGAAGAAGATGAAGATGAAGATGAAGATGAAGAAGATGAAGATGAAGATGAAGATGAAGAAGAAGAAGATGAAGATGAAGATGAAGATGAAGATGAAGAAGAAGAAGAAGAAGAAGAAGAAGATGAAGAAGAAGATGATGAAGATGAAGATGAAGAAGATGACGATGAAGATGAAGATGAAGATTAAGAAGAAGATGAAGATGAAGATGAAGATGAAGATGAAGATGAAGATGAAGAAGAAGATGATGAAGATGAAGAAGAAGAATAAGATGAAGATGAAGAAGATGAAGATGAAGATGATGAAGAAGAAGAAGAAGCATATGAAGAAGAAGATGAAGATGAAGATGAAGAAGATGAAGATGAAGATGAAGAAGAAGAAGAAGAACATGAAGAAGTAGAAGATGAAGATGAAGAAGATGAAGATGAGGATGAAGTATGAAGACGAAGAAGATGAAGATGAAGAAGATGAAGATGAAGAACAAGATGAAGAAGAAGAAGATGAAGATGAAGATGAAGAAGATGAAGAAGAAGATGAAGATGAAGAAGAAGAAGAAGAAGATGAAGATGAAGAAGAAGATGAAGAAGAAGAAGATGAAGACAAAGATGAAGATGAAGAAGAAGAAGAAGAAGAAGAAGAAGAAGATGAAGATGAAGATTAAGAAGAAGATGAAGATGAAGATGAAGATGAAGATGAAGAAGAAGAAGAAGATGATGAAGATGAAGAAGAAGAAGAAGATGAAGATGAAGAAGATGAAGATGAAGATGATGAAGAAGAAGAAGAAGAAGATGAAGAAGAAGATGAAGATGAAGAAGAAGAAGAAGAACATGAAGAAGAAGAAGATGAAGATGAAGAAGATGAAGATGAAGATGAAGATGAAGAAGATGAAGATGAAGATGAAGAAGATGAAGATGAAGATGAAGATGAAGAAGAAGAAGAAGAAGAAGATGAAGATGAAGATGAAGATGAAGAAGATGAAGATGAAGATGAAGAAGATGAAGATGAAGATGAAGATGAAGAAGAAGAAGAAGAACATGAAGAAGAAGAAGATGAAGATGAAGAAGATGAAGATGAAGATGAAGTATGAAGACGAAGAAGATGAAGATGAAGAACAAGATGAAGAAGAAGAAGATGAAGATGAAGATGAAGAAGATGAAGAAGAAGAAGAAGATGATGATGATGAAGAAGAAGAAGAAGATGAAGAAGATGAAGAAGATGAAGAAGAAGATGAAGAAGAAGAAGAAGATGAAGATGAAGAAGAAGAAGAAGATGAAGATGAAGATGAAGATGAAGAAGATGAAGATGAAGATGAAGATGAAGAAGAAGAAGATGAAGATGAAGATGAAGAAGAAGAAGAAGAAGAAGATGAAGAAGAAGATGATGAAGATGAAGATGAAGAAGATGACGATGAAGATGAAGATGAAGATTAAGAAGAAGATGAAGATGAAGATGAAGATGAAGATGAAGAAGAAGAAGAAGAAGATGATGAAGATGAAGAAGAAGGATAAGATGAAGATGAAGAAGATGAAGATGAAGATGATGTAGAAGAAGAAGAAGCATATGAAGAAGAAGATGAAGATGAAGATGAAGAAGATGAAGATGAAGATGAAGAAGAAGAAGAAGAACATGAAGAAGAAGAAGATGAAGATGAAGAAGATGAAGATGAAGATGAAGTATGAAGACGAAGAAGATGAAGATGAAGAAGATGAAGATGAAGAACAAGATGAAGAAGAAGAAGATGAAGATGAAGATGAAGAAGATGAAGAAGATGAAGAAGAAGATGAAGATGAAGAAGAAGAAGAAGAAGATGAAGATGAAGAAGATGAAGAAGAAGAAGATGAAGACAAAGATGAAGATGAAGAAGAAGAAGAAGAAGAAGAAGATGAAGATGAAGATTAAGAAGAAGATGAAGATGAAGATGAAGATGAAGATGAAGATGAAGAAGAAGAAGAAGAAGAAGATGATGAAGATGAAGAAGAAGAAGAAGATGAAGATGAAGAAGATGAAGATGATGAAGAAGAAGAAGAAGAAGATGAAGAAGAAGATGAAGATGAAGATGAAGAAGAAGAAGAAGAACATGAAGAAGAAGAAGATGAAGATGAAGAAGATGAAGATGAAGATGAAGTATGAAGACGAAGATGAAGATGAAGAAGATGAAGATGAAGAACAAGATGAAGAAGAAGAAGATGAAGATGAAGATGAAGATGAAGAAGAAGATGAAGATGAAGAAGAAGAAGAAGAAGATGAAGAAGAAGATGAAGAAGAAGTAGATGAAGACAAAGATGAAGATGAAGAAGAAGAAGAAGAAGAAGAAGAAGAAGAAGAAGAAGATGAAGATGAAGATGAAGATGATGAAGATGAAGATGAAGATGAAGAAGAAGTGGAAGATGAAGATGAAGATGAAGATGAAGAAGATGAAGAAGAAGAA
>NW_027141029.1:70000-72500 GCF_036365525.1 Heterodontus francisci
GAAGAAGATGAATATGAAGAAGATGAAGATGAAGATGAAGAAGATGAAGATAAAGAAGAAGAAGAAGTACATGAAGAAGAAGAAGATGAAGAAGATGAAGATGAAGATGAAGTATGAAGACGAAGAAGATGAAGATGAAGATGAAGAAGAAGAACAAGATGAAGAAGAAGAAGATGATGATGAAGATGAAGAAGATGAAGAAGAAGAAGAAGAAGAAGTAGAAGAAGAAGTAGAAGAAGAAGAAGAAGAAGATGAAGAAGAAGAAGAAGAAGAAGATGAAGAAGAAGAAGAAGATGAAGATGAAGATGAAGATGAAGAAGAAGAAGAAGATGAAGATGAAGATGAAGAAGAAGAAGATGATGAAGATGAAGAAGATGAAGGTGAAGATGAAGAAGATGAAGATGAAGATGAAGATGAAGATGAAGAAGAAGAAGAAGAAGAAGAAGAAGAAGAAGATGAAGATGAAGATGAAGATGAAGATGAAGAAGAAGATGAAGAAGAAGAAGAAGAAGAAGATGAAGATGAAGAAGAAGAAGAAGAAGAAGAAGAAGATGAAGATGAAGAAGAAGAAGATGAAGATGATGAAGATGAAGATGAAGATGATGATGAAGATGAAGATGAAGAAGATGAAGATGAAGATGAAGATGATGAACATGAAGATGAAGATGATGAAGATGATGAAGATGATGAAGAAGATGAAGATGAAGATGAAGAAGAAGATGAAGATGAAGAAGATGAAGATGACTAAGAAGATGAAGATGAAGATGATGAAGATGAAGATGAAGATGAAGAAGAAGATGAAGATGAAGATGAAGAAGATGAAGATGAAGATGAAGATGATGAAGAATAAGAAGAAGATGAAGATGAAGATGAAGATGAAGAAGATGAAGAAGAAGAAGAAGAAGAAGATGAAGATGAAGATGAAGATGAAGAAGAAGAAGAAGAAGATGAAGATGAAGATGAAGAAGATGAAGATGAAGATGAAGATGAAGATGAAGAAGATGAAGATGAAGATGAAGATGAAGAAGAAGAAGAAGATGAAGATGAAGAAGATGAAGATGAAGATGAAGAAGATGAAGAAGAAGAAGATGAAGATGAAGATGAAGATGAAGATGAAGATGAAGAAGATGAAGATGAAGATGAAGATGAAGATGAAGATGAAGAAGAAGAAGATGAAGATGAAGATGAAGAAGATGAAGAAGATGAAGATGAAGAAGAAGAAGAAGAACATGAAGAAGAAGAAGATGAAGATGAAGAAGATGAAGATGAAGATGAAGTATGAAGACGAAGAAGATGAAGATGAAGATGAAGATGAAGAAGATGAAGATGAAGAACAAGATGAAGAAGAAGAAGATGAAGATGAAGATGAAGAAGATGAAGAAGAAGAAGAAGAAGAAGATGAAGATGATGAAGAAGAAGAAGAAGATGAAGAAGATGAAGAAGATGAAGATGAAGAAGAAGAAGAAGATGAAGATGAAGAAGATGAAGATGAAGATGAAGAAGAAGAAGAAGAAGATGAAGATGAAGATGAAGATGAAGAAGAAGAAGAAGAAGAAGAAGATGAAGAAGAAGATGATGAAGATGAAGATGAAGAAGATGACGATGAAGATGAAGATGAAGATTAAGAAGAAGATGAAGATGAAGATGAAGAAGAAGAAGAAGAAGAAGATGATGAAGATGAAGAAGAAGAAGATGAAGATGAAGATGAAGAAGATGAAGATGAAGATGATGAAGAAGAAGAAGAAGATGAAGATGAAGAAGAAGATGAAGATGAAGATGAAGAAGATGAAGATGAAGATGAAGAAGAAGAAGAAGAAGAAGAACATGAAGAAGAAGAAGAAGATGAAGATGAAGAAGATGAAGATGAAGATGAAGTATGAAGACGAAGAAGATGAAGATGAAGAAGATGAAGATGAAGAACAAGATGAAGAAGAAGATGAAGATGAAGATGAAGAAGATGAAGAAGAAGATGAAGATGAAGAAGAAGAAGAAGAAGATGAAGATGAAGAAGAAGATGAAGAAGAAGAAGATGAAGACAAAGACGAAGATGAAGATGAAGAAGAAGAAGAAGAAGAAGAAGAAGAAGAAGAAGAAGAAGAAGAAGAAGAAGAAGATGAAGATGAAGATGAAGATGAAGATGATGAAGAAGTGGAAGATGAAGATGAAGATGAAGATGAAGAAGATGAAGAAGAAGAAGAAGATGAAGATGAAGATGAAGAAGAAGAAGAAGAAGATGAAGATGAAGATGAAGAAGAAGAAGAAGAAGAAGAAGATGAAGATGATGATGAAGATGAAGATGAAGAAGATGAAGAAGAAGAAGAAGAAGAAGATGAAGAAGAAGAACATGAAGATGAAGATGAAGACGAAGATGTAGAAGAAGAAGAAGAAGAAGAAGAAGATGAAGAAGATGATGAAGATGAAGATGAAGACGAAGACGAAGAAGATGAAGATGAAGATGAAGAAGATGAAGATGAAGATGAAGAACAAGATGAAGATGAAG
>NW_027141029.1:82500-85000 GCF_036365525.1 Heterodontus francisci
AGATGAAGATGAAGAAGATGAAGATGAAGATGAAGAAGAAGAAGAAGATGAAGAAGATGAAGATGAAGATGAAGACGAAGAAGATGAAGATGAAGATGAAGATGAAGAAGATGAAGAAGATGATGAAGAAGATGAAGAAGAAGAAGAAGAAGAAGAAGATGAAGATGAAGAAGAAGAAGATGATGAAGATGAAGATGAAGAAGAAGATGAAGATGAAGATGAAGATGAAGATGAAGATGAAGAAGAAGATGATGATGAAGATGAAGATGAAGATGAAGAAGATGAAGATGAAGTTGATGAAGATGAAGATGATGAAGATGAAGATGAAGATGAAGAAGATGATGAAGAAGATGAAGATGAAAATGAAGATGAAGATGAAGATGAAGAAGATGAAGATGAAGATGACTAAGAAGATGAAGATGAAGATGATGAAGATGAAGATGAAGATGAAGAAGATGAAGATGAAGATGAAGATGATGAAGATGAAGAAGAAGAAGAAGAAGATGAAGATGAAGATGAAGAAGATGAAGAAGAAGAAGATGAAGATGATGAAGATGAAGATGAAGATGAAGATGAAGAAGATGAAGATGAAGATGAAGATGAAGAAGAAGAAGATGAAGATGAAGATGAAGATGATGAAGATGAAGATGAAGATGAAGGTGAAGAAGATGAAGATGAAGATGAAGAAGAAGAAGAAGATGAAGATGAAAATGAAGAAGAACAAGAAGATGAAGAAGATGAAGATGAAGATGAAGATGAAGAAGATGAAGATGAAGATGAAGAAGAAGAAGAAGAAGAACATGAAGAAGAAGAAGATGAAGAAGATGAAGATGAAGATGAAGTATGAAGACGAAGAAGATGAAGATGAAGAAGATGAAGATGAAGAACAAGATGAAGAAGAAGAAGATGAAGATGAAGATGAAGAAGATGAAGAAGAAGAAGATGAAGATGAAGAAGAAGAAGAAGAAGAAGATGAAGAAGAAGATGAAGAAGAAGATGAAGATGAAGATGAAGAAGAAGAAGATGAAGATGAAGATGAAGAAGATGAAGATGAAGATGAAGAAGAAGAAGAAGATGAAGAAGATGAAGATGAAGATGAAGATGAAGACGAAGAAGATGAAGATGAAGAACAAGATGAAGATGAAGAAGATGAAGATGAAGATGATGAAGAAGAAGAAGATGAAGATGAAGATGAAGATGAAGGTGAAGAAGATGAAGATGAAGATGAAGATGAAGAAGAAGAAGAAGATGAAGATGAAGATGAAGATGAAGAAGAAGAAGAAGAAGAAGAAGAAGATGAAGATGTAGATGATGAAGAAGAAGAAGAAGATGAAGAAGAAGAAGAAGAAGAAGAAGAAGAAGATGAAGAAGAAGAAGAAGAAGAAGAAGATGAAGATGAAGAAGAAGAAGAAGAAGATGAAGATGAAGATGAAGATGAAGATGAAGAAGAAGAAGAAGAAGAAGAAGATGAAGATGAAGATGAAGAAGAAGATGAAGATGAAGATGAAGATGAAGAAGAAGATGAAGATGAAGAAGATGAAGATGAAGAAGAAGATGATGAAGAAGATGAAGAAGAAGAAGAAGAAGAAGATGAAGAAGATGAAGATGAAGACGAAGACGAAGACGAAGAAGATGAAGGTGAAGAAGATGAAGATGAAGAACAAGATGAAGATGAAGAAGATGAAGATGAAGATGAAGATGAAGATGAAGATGAAGATGAAGAAGAAGATGAAGATGAAGATGAAGATGAAGAAGAAGATGAAGATGAAGATGATGAAGAAGATGAAGATGAAGCTGAAGATGAAGAAGATGAAGATGAAGTTGATGAAGATGAAGATGAAGATGATGAAGATGAAGATGAAGATGAAGAAGATGATGAAGAAGATGAAGATGAAGATGAAGATGAAAATGAAGAAGAAGAAGAAGAAGAAGAAGATGAAGATGAAGATGAAGATGAAGAAGAAGAAGAAGATGAAGATGAAGATGAAGAAGAAGAAGATGATGAAGATGAAGATGAAGATGAAGATGAAGAAGAAGTTGATGAAGATGAAGATGAAGAAGAAGAAGATGAAGATGAAGATGAAGATGAAGATGAAGAAGATGATGAAGAAGATGAAGAAGAAGAAGAAGAAGAAGAAGAAGATGAAGATGAAGAAGAAGAAGATGATGAAGATGAAGATGAAGCTGAAGATGAAGAAGATGAAGATGAAGTTGATGAAGATGAAGATGAAGATGATGAAGATGAAGATGAAGATGAAGAAGATGATGAAGAAGATGAAGATGAAGATGAAGATGAAAATGAAGAAGAAGAAGAAGAAGAAGAAGATGAAGATGAAGATGAAGATGAAGAAGAAGAAGAAGATGAAGATGAAGATGAAGAAGAAGAAGATGATGAAGATGAAGATGAAGATGAAGATGAAGAAGAAGTTGATGAAGATGAAGATGAAGAAGAAGAAGATGAAGATGAAGATGAAGATGAAGAAGATGATGAAGAAGATGA